>NC_041395.2:108798870-109093870 GCF_900747795.2 Erpetoichthys calabaricus | reverse complement strand
CAACGCGCCTCTCAAACGGCACAAGCAAAACATACACCGGGAAAATTCATTCGGATTAATGAATGTCATTTGCAATCATTGTCATTCAGTTCACTTCCCTGAAGAAACAACTGGCAATACAAGTAATACATTTAGACGTTGTTGTCAAAAGGGTCAAATTAGACTGCCTCCTTTACATTCATATACTGAATATCTACAGAAGCTTATAACTGACGATGTACCTGAAAGTGAAATCTTTATCAACTGCATTAGATCCTACAAATCGGTATCCACTATGAACATTAACGGTGGCACTGCACGTGACATCCGTCTTGAAAAAATGTTGTTTATTGATGAATGTACAATGGCATGAAGTCACTTACTCAACACCATTCATAAACTTCTACAAACGTTTATGAATAATAATATTCGATTTGAAGGAAAGGTACTTTTATGAGGAGGAGATTTTAGACAGTGATTAGCTATTCTTCCAGATGCCATGCACTCAGCTATTGTTCAGTGCACCTTAAAATACGCAGACAATTGGCATTGCTTTCAAAAGATACAGTTAGTAAAAAAGATACGATGTCCAGAACCAGATCATAACAATTGCTTATTACAACTGAGAGATGGTACACTCACCAATACAGATGGACTTCAGCCACATATTATTACAATTCCTCAAGCCTTTATCTGCGACGACTTAGTTACAGAGAGATTTGGAACAGCAATCTCATTAGACCAAATGCCCCTTTTAACACAACGCACTATATTATGTCCAAAAAATATTAATGTGGAAAACATAAATACCCAAGTCATTCCATTACTTCCTGGAGAGACACAACTCTTTCTAAGCTCTGACAAAGTTGACTCTGATCACGATAATGACCATCTTCATTGACCTTACAAGTTCTGACCTGGAATTACCTTTTACACTTAAACGGCGTGTACAAAGAAATTTTCCAATAAACCTTTACACTGTGCCACACACTTTATTGTTTGTTTTCTATTTGCATCATCTACACCGTCACACTATTCTATATCTCATTCATACATCACGCTCTTTGTCATTCCCAACACCAGGGGTTGGCGAGCGAAGCGAGCAGGGGGCGGAGCCCCCTAGTTCACAAGAAAATAACAATCTCTTTAAATTGTAGGTTGCCTGCCTAAGGTAAAGTCATCCCTGATGAATGGGGACGTGGGAATGAGGGGTCCTTTCATCGGATTAGTGCTATTTCAGATGTGGAATGGAAAAATGGGGGAGGCAGCTTGATGAATGAGGTCTCCAGGACTTAAAACAAATCCAAATCATATTATGTGATATCATCTAATGTGAAATTCTACTCTGTATTTCTATAATTTTTATTTTTATACTGTATTGAGGATTTATTCTGTTCTATGTATTGTAATGTATTGTATTCTCCGGTGGAAGACCAAACCGTGTTAATGGTTGTAGATATTCTTTGAGATATTGTAAGTTGATGTTTTCATCTTGCGCACAATCACCACCAACTGTTTCAGCATAGTCTATTGATACGCATTTAACCATTTTGCCGTGTAACCGATCAACATCATTTGACTTCATCGTTTCTTGGTGCTGGTATTGCCCGTGTACTCATTTCTTCTGTTGATAACCCTTCGGGATGAAATTCTTCATTAAGATTTGGACAAAATAAGTCTTCTTTTATTGGGAACTTAAAGTGAGGAAAACGTAAAAATTTATAAGAGCATAGAGAGCAGGAAATGTGTCTGACAAAAGCATTCACACGAATGCCATGGACGTGGTTGAATATGGTTAAGAAGAGGGTGTGACTTGAAAAAATCTCATGGCCAAAGTTTCATCACACGGGGCTTGAAACGATCACTTTGAAAAAGTCTTGTCTCAGGATTTTCTTTTATAACAGAGAGATATAAATATATATTGTCACAAGCATTCATGTAGGGGACAGCTGATGGGCTCTACTGACTGTAATACTGTAATTCTACCACCACTACAGGGTGCTGTGTCCTAATGCCTTTTCTCTTCTTCTATGTGATGACTGGATGATTGATGGCTATAACTTCTTTGATATCACTTCCCAGCAGGACTCAAAACCAAAAGCCCCACCATCTTTGTTAGTTCTCTTTTCAACTCACATCTGTAAAGATATTTCCGCAATTTGTTGCATACTTTTGTTTTTGTGCAAACCTTCAATTATGCGGGGACACCAGGCTGGTACCCCAAGTCATTATCACTGTCATGTCCTTCTCTTACATTATATATATGTACATATACCCTATACCATATCATCCATAAACACCTTTAATTCAAATGATGGTTACAGGGTGCTGGAGCCAATCCAAGCAACCCTAGATGCAAGGTAGGAGAGAGCACTTGGCAGAGCTCCAGTCTACATAGGACCCACTCACACACCCACAACCACACTCACACTAGAGCCTGCTTAACATTCATATCTTTGAAGACATGGGAGGAATCCATACATACGTGGGAAGCGAGTTAAATTTCACAGGGACAACAACTGGGCATGGCATTCAGCTCCAGGACCATGGATCTATGAAGCAACAGTGTTAACCACAATACTACCATGCTGATATACTGTATATTTACTATATATAATTAGGGACCCATGAGACAAAGCCTATAAAGTCAGCATTGCATGAGAGGCAGACAATGGTTCTGAATATAGCGCCAGTCCATCACAGGGTCCAAAAACAAGGGTCTTTTTACCCAGCCTACACATTCTTTGGAGATGCAGGAAGAAAGCCAGGAGGAGAAGCATCACAGACACAAGTAGAGACTGCAGACTCCACTGGGATTGCGAGTGGATGTGGGATTTGAATCCAGGAGGCAGAATCAATGAGACAACAGTACTAACCACTGCACCACTCTACGTAACACTGGAATGGAGAAATTGTTCCTGCAACAACCCTCACCTGTCTTCATACAAGATCGGAGTTTTACATGTGAGTGCTTGCACTACAGAGAAGGTAGGAAAATTCTAACCTGGCCATTTACTATCAGTTTAACTTTTCTTACCTAGAATCCTCAGCGTTTCTTTCCTTATAGTTTATCATCTGTTGAATTATTTTATATTTTTGCTTTGAATTACATGCTTATCCATTTTGCTAAGCTAATTGTGACGGTGAGAAAGCTATATAAAGAATTATTGATTTAACAGATAAACATTGGACAGTTGTAATACATAAGACAGAATGGCAGAGTTATAGTTTAACAAACCACTTATGGCACATATAGGGTGGTCCAGATCTAATTATGCAATTTTCCTTATGCTATAACTTATTAAGTTTATTACATAGAGAAATTCTTTTTGTTGCAGATAGATGGCAGCACCTGCTCTGCATTCCAAAATGGCGGGGAGACAGTTGTCAGTCGAACAGTTGCATAATTAGATCTGGACCACCCTGTACTAACTGATGGCTTTGAAGGGCAGCATCACTAATAGTAATAATAATACTTGACTTCTAATAATAATCCATTTTATTTACAGGGGCACTTTACATTAACAGTAAATCTCAAAGTGCAACATAAAAAGTTTAAACAAAGGCAAGGCAAGATAAAAACAGAGATAAAACAACAATAATTACAGCATTCTTGTTAATAAGCTTTCCTAAATTGAAAAGTCTTTAGCTGTTTTAGGCTCTCTGGTAGGGCATTCCAGAGCTGTGGAGCAGCGGCTGCAAAGGCTCGGTCTCCCATTGTATGAAGTTTGGTCACAGGGGGGCGAAGGCAGTGGGTATTTGTAAAATGAAGGTTTCTTGTAGTGGATTGTAATATAAGGAGTTCTTTAAGATATTGTGGAGCATTTCCATGGTGAGTAAACAAACAGAGTTTGTATTCAATACGGAGATGGATAAGGAGCCAATGAAGTGACCAAAGGATTGGTGAGATATGTTCATATTTCCGCACCCCCATCAGGATTCTTGCAGCACTATTTTGAATTTGTTGGAGCTTTTGAAGGCTCTTGTTTGGTATCCCGATAAGGAGTGCATTACAATAGTCCAGTCTGGATGAGACAAAGGCATGAACCAGCTTTTCAGAATCACAGTGGGAGAGGTAGGGACAGAGTTTGACTATGTTTTGGAGATGAAGGAATGCAATTTTACAAAGGTGATGGATATGTATATCGAATGACAGATGGGAGTCTAACTTGACACCCAGATTTGTAACAGAAGGGGAGAGGGTAATGGTACGGTCAGAAAAGGAAATACAATTTACAGAGAAATAAAGTTGATATGCCAATTAAAAGAGCTTCAGTTCTGGTGCTGTTCAGCTTGAGGAAGTTCTTGGACATCCAGGCCTCAATCTCATCCAAGCAAGAGGAAAAAGTTGATGGAGGTGTAAGAGAAGTCGAATCCAGTCTCACATAGAGCTGCGTATCATCGGCATAGCAGTGGAATGAAACTCCATGTTTGCGGATGATGTGACCCATGGGTAGTATATAGATATTAAAGAGGGTCAGCCCAAGGACTGATCCTTGTGGCACTCCACAGGTGACAATGTGGGTATGAGATTTAGCATCCCCCAGGGTCACATACTCAGTCCTGTCTGTAAGATAGACTTCTGTTAGTCTTAGTTGAGCATGCTGGCTGATTAACAATTTCAGAAGGTTTGGAAGCTTAATTCAGTATCCCATCAGGCTTCAGATATTTTTAAAGTAGTCTCTGTCATTTTTATTGTGCTCTAGTTTTCAAGGTAGCTTAAATATTTGTGTATTTGGACATTAAGCAGTACATTAGGAGGCTGGCACACTGTCATTGCTACCTCAGCCTTTGGACCCTCATTGATTGCTTCAGTTTGGACTCTGCGATTTCCTCCCGTGTGGATTAATTTCAAATGACCCCACTTCATCACACACAGTTAATTTGACTGGTTAATCTGACTTGATCTGGTATGAGTATGTGTGGATACATGCACAAATATGTGGCCAGGAGTGGATATTTGCACAAAGTTGGTCTGTGATGGAGATGGTTCCTGTCTTGCATCCAGCACCACTTGGAGCTTTGGAAAATGAGTTGGGAGTATACGGAGGGCAAAACTGGAACTGGGCTGCATGTAGGGTTCTTTTTATCCTTTTAAATTTTTTTCAGACATGACTTGCATTATTGTATCCATTTACATAAAGCAAAAATCACATCTTGGCCACTGTTTGTGTGGAGGTTGCATGCTCTCACTGTGTCAGCTGAGGTTTTTCTCAGGATTCAGGTTAACTAGCATCTTTTACTTAGCGTGGGAGTGTGTTGTGGACTGACAACTCATCGAAGGTTGTTTTTTTTTTGTTCATGGGATACAATCCTATGGAATAAGTGGGTACAGGAAATGGATGGATGGATTTTTTTGTAATGCAAAAGGATGTTGTTATAGTTAAATAACCATCCTCCAATGTGTGTGGCCAGTGTTGAATTTGGAGAAAGATAAAGTCAAAGTCATGACCACCACGCATTTTTTTCTGAAAATAAAAAAAGACTTAATACTGTAAAACAAAAATGTTTAAATAAATACATAGATTCTTGTTCCATTACTTCACATTCCAGGTATCCAAATCTCACCTATAATTTCAGTTGTGTCATACCGAAATGCTGGCAAACCGGACACTTTGTTTTAGTCACTTTGTGGACTGACAACTCATCCAAGGTTGTTTTTTTTTTGTTCATGGGATACAATCCTATGGAATAAGTGGCTACAGGAAACGATACTAATGATAATGAGTTCAGATGTTGATGCTGTACACCTAAATCTATTCTGCACCTCCTTTGGCCCTCTTCCAGAAGAGAATTAATGATTCCCTAGAGATGTGGAGTGAGCAGCTGCCTCATGTGGCTTAGTTCAAGTTCCTCTGTTCATCATTGAGAGTAGAGAAGATTATGACACTGACTAGTGAAGCAATACAGCAGCAGTTTCATGGATGTGGTAATGGACTGTGCTAGTGAAGTGGGACCTAAATTCTACCAGAAATAGCTTTCAATTAACTGGTCGTTTTATATCCTCTTGCTCAACTATGACCACTATGTCACCATGAGGATGAAGAAATCTGTGACATGAACCAGTTTGCCACCCTGACACAGAGTAGAGCTGCAGCTCAAGTTAGTTAAGAGCACAGAAAGTACCAGTTATATCCATTTGATGGTAAAGCAGGATACGCTGCAGTAATAAAGGGATGGATATGGTCAGCAACAATACTCAGGAAGGCTATGGCATTTAAATAATGATGAGCTGGTACTAAGGGGTTCAAAGTGTACCAAGGAAATATCCCCCATACCATTACACCACCACCACCAGCCTGAACCACTGATACAAGGCAGGATAGATCCATGCTTTCATATTGTTGATGCCAAATTCTGACGCTACCATTCAAATGTTGCAGCAGAAATAGAGACTCATCTTCAATATTCTATTGTCCAATTTTGATGAACCAAAGCTTCAGTTGCCTGTTCTTAGCTGACAGGAGTGGCACCCAGTGCGGTTTCCTGATGCTGTAGCCCATCTTCTTCAACATTTGACGCATTGTGCATTCAGAGATACTCTTCTGTATACCTCGGTTGTAATGAGTGGTTATTTGAGTTACTCTTATCTTCTGATCAGCTTGAATCAGTCTGGTCATTCTCCTCTGACCTCTGGTATCAACAAGGTATTTTCACCCAGACAACTGCTGCTCATTGGATAGTTTCCCTTTTTCGGACCATTCTGTGTAAATCCTAGAGATGGTTGTTTGTGAAAATCCCAGTAGATCAGCAGTTTCTGAAATACTCAGACCAGCCATCTGGTGCAAACAACCATGCCACGTTCAAAGTCACTTAAATCACCTTTCTTCCCCATTCTGATGCTCAAGTTAAACTGCAGTAGGTCAACTTGACAATATTTACATACCTAAATGCATTGAGTTGCTGCCATGTGATTGGCTGATTAGATATGTGTGTTAAGGTGATGAACCGGTGTACCTAATAAAGTGGCCGGTGAGTGTACATTTACAGCCCTACCAAAATGTACTCCTCCACTAAACAAACAAGTGCCAAAAGTCTCACACACTACAACCGCAAAGGGCATTACAGCAACAGAACAGAAGTCAGCGCCTGATCACATAACAATCATGCGTCAACATTTTCAAAAACTCTATGCTTTTCCCATCCATACTGCAATGCTAGGCCTGGTCTTCTGACATTTTATTGTACTTTGTAGGTCATCCTTCCTTGAGAAAGTGTTAGATTTACTCTATTTTTTGGTTAAAAAGAAGTTTTAGATTTTAACATAAAAAATATTTAAAATTTTGATAACAAAATTTGTTTTTTTGTAATGAACGTCATCATCAATTACACAAACAGTATATCAGTAAGAGAAACTGAGAGAACACTTGTGCGGTCTGAAAACATTGTGAAGTGTATACACTTTGGAGAGCATTTTTGAAAAGATTTGTTTTTGGTGGTTGAAAATACTACTTTAGTGTGGAGAAAATTTTGGAAATGTGTTCTTTTTAAATTGTTTTGGTCTTATCTGTGTTAATGTGGACTAAGTCTAATAAACCTGAAAAGAAGAAGTGGCTTGCATGACCCTTCACACTTTATGAACTGAAGATGACATAGACTAAATTTTTCAATATGAAATTGAAACACTGCGTACCCATAAGTTACTTGGATCGGGTTGGAACATATCTCATACAAGTGGCAATGTTGTGACCTTCAGCGACTATCTTGCATTTTTGTGCTGGTTGGGAAAACCACTCAGAAATTCACTAATCATGTTAAAATTGAAGCTGATTTGGAGTGCATACTGACATCACATTCTCAAACCCGTTGTAAACCACTAACACCCCAAACCCAACAGCACAGACACAGTTCTAGATGACAATATAGAGATTTACTAGCCATCCCCCAGGGCTTCACCTGCGTATTAGTGAAACAGGACAGTGAGGAGGCCCCCGCCCAGCTCTCTACTCCTGACATCACTCTTCCCCCTCCCTTTGGCCCACAGCCACTGTTTCAGATTACCGCGAATATATCGCTTCTGCAAGCGAACTATGATCCTCAGCGCGATGAGAGAAGGCGGAAAATCAACCCAAATGTTCAAGCAAATTATAGAAAAAAAAGATCTAAATCTGTTAAGTAGTTCTCTTGTTCGCTAACTAAGTGGAGTTAAGGTTACGCCTCGAGGCAGATGCGTGAATGAAGAGGTCCTCACCCCCCTCCCTGCAGCCCGATGAGTCTCTCTCAGATTCGCGCTAATAAATCTGTACAACAAGCGAACAATGATACTTAACGCAATGAGAAAGTCACAAAATCAACGCAATGTTCAAGCAAATTATAGAAAAAAAACCAATCTAAATCCGTTAAGTAGTTCTCTCGTGAAAAGCGGACAGACATAAAAACAGGTCTAAAAAACTATAAGAAATTTCACGCTTGGACCACAAAATTTTTAAAACCGTTTCTTAGTGAGCACCTATGGGCCAAGGGTAACCTACATTCCAAATTTCAAGTGCCAAATCCTCATGGTTCGGGAGATTTTGTGATGAGTGAGTCAGTGGTATTTGGCTTTTATATATATATAGATTACCACAAATACCTCAAACACATTCTACAATCCCAACAATACAACTCCTCTCTTCTCCACTCTTCCCTGGTGAGGTTCATCTGACTACTCTCCCAACTCTGACTCCTCGGGTGAAGCAAAGCAGCTTCCTTTAGACTGGACCTGGGAGTACTTCTGGTGCTATCACATTGTATCCAGAATGCACCCTGGAACAGGAGAGACTGCCACCAGCAGTTCCCCCTACTGGCATTTAAGAACCCCAACAGGGCTGCCCACCAAAATTACAATTAAAATTACACATGCCAGAGGGATTTCATCACCCAGTGGACTTTGGAAGCACATGCCACTGGGAAGTTGTTTCCACCTGTCCATCCATTATAATGGCCTCTCAACCAGGAAAGGTACCACTAACCTATCTGGTAGGCATGCCCGTCCACCCACATCCTTCCATTATAAAAAGGCATCCTGTCTAGATAAGGAACCATCCATCCTGGTCAGATGCCAGCCAACCCAGATTGTCCATTACACCATTTATGCCAATTCAGGGTTTGAGGCAGACCCTATACTGGCAGTATTAAGCAAAAACCAGGAAAAAGCTATGGACAGGACACCGGTCTACTGCAGGGTTCAAAGACACAAGCTAGTCTGGAGTCGCCAATTCTGCTAAACTGTCAATTTTTGGAAATATAGGAGGGTACAGGATTTAAACCCTGGATGCTGGATCAATGAGATGACAGTGCTAACCACTGACAGTAAAGTATTAAAACAAATACTTTTACATATATAAACCACTTTGAGCACAAGCATCATTTTTAATTTTAAAAATTTTCATTTTAAGAATAGCTGTAGGAAGCAGGATTAATGTTAATCCAACCCTTCACAGATTTTATTGACCTGCTTTTTTCACTATCAGGATGTGTGTATTGATCTTTTTGTTAAAATCCTGAGGCAGTTTTACATTGCAACAGTTACTTTGTGCAACTGAAAATCAGCTTTTGTCTGTATGTTAACCACTAAGTGAAGATGTACGCATATGCCCTTGTAATTCACTATTTAAGTACTGACCTTGCACTTTATCTCCATCCAGGATAAATGTTACATTTATTCATTTTTTTAATGTATGTGTTTTGTATAAGGCTCTTCACTGAGTGCAGGCTCAGAGCCATGTACCAAGCTCACGGGTAAAATAAAATTACAGACTTCACATAATGCACAAAACATAAAAATAAAGACTAACTGAAACACACAGAAAAAACAAAGCGATTTCAAACCTGTCTTCCTACATTCCAAGTTGTAACCTTAGATCTTCTAACAATGGTCTACTTATTTTCCCAAGAGCTAAGCACAAAAGAAGTGGTGAGGGTGGCCTTTTGTTGTTATGTATCAAAAATCTGGAATACTTTACCAACAGAGATACACCAGGCTGATATGGAATATTAAAATAAAAACTCCTAAAGACTCACTTTTTATTTCACTTTTTCATAGCTACATTTTAGTTCTACTAATGGACAATTCTCACAAGAATGACTTAAGACTATTGGAAAGGTTTGGAGCAGCCACCCGTATAATATGCCCTGGCTGCAAAAGGTTGAATTGAAGCAAGTTGTTTAAAAGACTGAGTCCAAAACAGAACTGAATATGTGGAGGTAAGATGGCGGCTCTAAAGGCTGGTGGAGGAAGTGATGTCATTTATGCCAGAGTTGGAAGTGACATTTTCGGGGCGGGGGGGGGGGGTGTGTGTCCAAAGTGACATCATCACAAATGTCCCCCCCCCCCCCAACCCCAAGGTGGCGGGATTTCCAAGGAATGGTCTGCAAGGAACTGAGAGAGACAGTCAGCACACTCCACCGGCCCCCAGTATGATGTAAAATTACAATTACTCAAGCCTTTTAGCTGCCTCCTATTTGCACATGTGTGACACTATACACATATACAGTCATATGGAAAAGTTTGGGAACCCCTCTGAGCCTGCATAATACTTTACTTTCAACAAAAAAGATAACAGTGATATGTCTTTCATTTCCTAGGAACATCTGAGTACTGGGGTGTTTTCCGAACAAAGATTTTTAGTGAAGCAGTATTTAGTTGTATGAATTTAAATCAAATGTGAAAAACTGGCTGTGCAAAAATTTGGGTCCCCTTGTAATTTTGCTGATTTGAATGCATGTAACTGCTCAATACTGATTACTTGCAACACCAAATTGGTTGGATTAGCTCGTTAAGCCTTGAACTTCATAGACAGGTGTGTCCAATCATGAGAAAAGGTATTTAAGGTGGTCAGTTGCAAGTTGTGCTTCCCTTTGACTCTTCTCTGTAGAGTGACAGCATGGGATCCTCAAAGCAACTCTCAAAAGATCTGAAAACAAAGATTGTTCAGTATCATGGTTTAGGGGAAGGCTACAAAAAGCTCTCTCAGAGGTTTAAACTGTCAGTTTCAACTGTAAGGAATGTAATTAGGAAATGGAAGGCCATAGGCACAGTTGCCGTTAAACCCAGCAGGTCTGGCAGGCCAAGAAAAATACAAGAGTGGCCTATGTGCAGGATTGTGAGAATGGTTACAGACAACCCACAGATCACCTCCAAAGACCTCCAAGAACATCTTGCTGCAGATGGTGTATCTCTACATTGTTCTACAATTCAGCGCAATTTGCACAAAGAACATCTGTATGGCAGGGTGATGAGGAAGAAGCCCTTTCTGCACTCACACTACAAACAGAGTCGCTTGTTGTATACAAATGCTCATTTAGACAAGCCAGATTCATTTTGGAACAAAGTGCTTTGGACTGATGAGACAAAAATTGAGTCATTTGGTCATAACAAAAGCGCTTTGCATGGCGGAAGAAGAACACCGCATTCCAAGAAAAACACCTGCTGTGGGGCTGTGTGGCTAGTTCAGAGACTGGGGCTCTTGTTAAAGTCGAGGGTCGGATGAATTCAACCCACTATCAACAAATTCTTCAGGATAATGTTCAAGCATCAGTCACAAAGTTGAAGTTATGCAGGGGTTGGATATTCCAACAAGGCAATGACCCAAAACACAGTTTGAAATCTACAAAGGCATTCATGCAGAGGGAGAAGTACAATGTTCTGGAATGGCCGTCACAGTCCACTGACTTGAATATCATCGAAAATCTATGGGATGATTTGAAGCAGGCTGTCCATGCTTGGTGGCCATCAAATGTAACTGAACTGGAGATATTTTGTATGGAAGAATGGTCAAAAATACCTCCATCCAGAATCCAGACACTCATCAAAGGCTATAGGAGGCGTCTAGAGGCTGTTACATTTGCAAAAGGAGGCTCAACTAAGTATTGATGTAATATCTCTGTTGGGGTGCCCAAATGTACAGTATGTACCTGTCTAATTTTGTTATGATGCATATTGCATATTTTCTATTAATGCAATAAACTTAATGTCACTGCTGAAATACTACTGTTTCCATAAGGCATGTCATATATTAAAAGGAAGTTGCTACTTTGAAAGCTCAGCCAATGATAAACAAGAATCCAAAGAATTAAGAGGGGTTCCCAAACTTTTTCATATGACTGTAGAATTATCATATTCTTTATGGACATGCAATCATTACTAATGCCTATTTTTCTCTGCTTTCTGTGATACTCAAATAAAAGCAGATACTTGAACACCGACGAGACACACTGACCTGAATCCTCTACGATGAAGCACAGAAAGATAGAGGAGTGACTTAAGTGCATTTATGTTACACACAATGCCCAGTAGGGGCTTTTGGTCTTGGAATATGTGTAGATTTTACTTTTTTCTCCAGATTATGTAGTTTATTTTTTATGTTCTCCCAGCCGTTTGACCTTATCATCATACTCATCTTTAAAGATGTAGAATAAGATACTACTGTATATACATAAGGACTCCTTTCTACTAATTATATATATACTTTATGTAATCCTATATTGATTTAGTTTTATTTATTTATTTATTTTTACCTATTTTTTTTTTCTTTTCTTGCAACTATCTTATTGTAAAGCATTTTGAGATTCATCCTGTGTATGAAAATGTGCTATAGAAAGAACACTCTTGTTGTTGTTGAAAGGATTCTAGCAAACATTTGCATTATTATTATCACTGAGGTCCTGCGGTGGCTTGGCACCCTGCCCAGGATTGGTTCCCTGCCTTGTGCCCTGTGTTGGCTGGGATTGGCTCCAGCAGACCCCCCGTGACCCTGTGTTCGGATTCAGCGGGTTGGATAATGGATGGATGGATGGATTATCACTGAGATATGGCTACTTGACAACTGATGAGAAGAAAATAAAGACTCCAGTCAGGTTTATCCCTGGAAAAAAATAATCCTGTGGGGGTCAACTGTCAGTAATAATGCAAAGTCCTAGAAATACTCAGACACAGTCAGAATTCCAAAGAACTAGGAGAATTGGCCGTCCATCCTCTCCTAGGCGTTCTGCACTATAAGCTTGTGCTGGGCAGTGTAATAAGAAGAGAATATTCCATGTCTCATTTTCTGACACCTCTTGAGATGGTTTAGGAAAATGATTTTCAAACTGGGCAGCTATCTAGGTGCAATAAACCTGATGAGATTGATGTTCTTAGTAAAAATGAATTCAAGTTTGAAAGTTTGCCTTTATCAATGTAGTTATAGGCTAGAGCAGTGGCTCTCAACCTGTGTGGTACTTGAATAGCTGCTAGGTAGTGTATAAGTAAATACAAAAAATAAGCTGAGGGGAAAAAAAAGGGTCTTAAATGGACTATTGGTTAAACATCTTCTGAAGTGAGTCTCCAGTGAGCTATTTAACAATTTTAGACTGAAAAAATGGTGGTACTTCAAAACATTTTAACTCTTGAAAGTGGTACACCAAGAAAAAAGGTTAAAAACCAGTGACCTAGCAATATTACATAACATTTGATCACATACTGTATGCAACAATAGTCTGCCGTAGTTAAGCTTTTGTTTTCATTAATAGGTGTACTATTAACCAAAATCATGTTATATGACTGCTGTAGTCACAGCTGGACTTATGTCCAGTTATCGTGGACTGTAGCCAGGGGCATCAGAGGGCGATGGGGGCCAAGAAATAAATCAACAATTAGGAATAAATATTTCTTCTTTCTTCTTCTTATTTCTTTTTCAAACATTATGATTCTTACCTTCTTTCCTTTTTAGCATGGAAACAACCTTTATTTTTGTTTCCCTTTGCAAATGCACACTGATACAGTCCTTCACTTACCTATCACTTTGCACTGTAGTACAAATAAAAACATTCTTTAATGCAACGATACAGTAGAGAGACTCACTAGAGTTCACAAAACTGAACAGAATGTTATAACTAACAAATCACTCAGACTTTGGAAAGGTCTTTTGATAATGAAGCAATACAGACTTGTACAATTACTGAGTTGGAAATCTCTCTGTCTAACAGTAGGTGGTTTATTGGTATCTTGACTGTCTGAAAACTGGTGAACAACTAAGCTTGCTGATGTATTTTTTTTCTTAATTTTACCTTTACAGCTGAAGGCACATGACATGAAAATAATATAGCGTCAGAATTATGTGTCTCTATTATAATAAAAAAATCCTGGGATGAGACGAGACTTTGTGCCAAGAGATTTGACCTTGCCTGGGGCCAGAAATAAAAGATAAAGAGTAGAAGACAAAGTAGAATGACGTAAATAGGTTCAAAAACATTGACGCGATACACATGCAGAGCAAGTTAGAAATAATGAAAGTACTAAAATTCAAAAGTCTCAAAAAAATTATAGTAAAGATCGCATTAGTGCAAAGAAACAGAAATTATTACTCGGTGAAATAATGGAACAGTGAAAAGAGATCAAATATATTGTTTGAATTTAAACTTTAAGTCGGAGACTTGTAGATCATCTAATTCATGTTGCCATCAGGGAAAAGTAGTGTTTCTTCCCAATGAAGAGGCGTTTCCGTGAGAATTAAAGGTTTTGCTGTTTGGTGAAAGTGAAATCCACATACGCGAGCAACAGGGACACAAAGTGGCTGGCGCGTAGCACAGGCCAGAGGGGTTGGTGATCGAAGTGAGCAGGGCGCAATGCCCCCTAGTTGTTAAATATTTTTCTCTCCATCTCTCCAATTCTGTCTGCTTCACTTTCTCTCAAAATAGATGGCAAAAAGCTCAGACTGCCTTTGTTTTTAAAGTTTAACATGGCAGAGTCTCTCTGCTGCGGAATCACTGGCTGTTCTTTTATTGTGCTGTTACAGCTATTAAGTATTAAGTTTTAACACTGCATACTCTGTCTCTCTATATATACATTATTCATAATTTTGGAGGCTATATTTGTGCTTTTAGTGGTTATTCATTTAAATATTGCATGCTTTCTCTATTCAGGAGCTTCTTGTTATTTTTCTGTGGAGGCTATTCAAGTCTCAGCTACAGCTAAGCCTCTATATTAAACATTGGCTTTGTTCTCTGACTTCCCTTGGTACAGTTAATAATAATAATAATAATAATATATTTTATTTATATAGCACCTTTCCCATGCTCAAGGCACTTCACAGAGTTTAAGAAAGAACGGCAGGGTATATAGTATATAGCATTGTTCTAAACCAGATAAATAAATAAAGAAGAGTAAGATAGTAAATTCAGAGAAAAAGCCTAACAGACTACATAATTGATGGTCTCGCACACACACATACAGGTTACATGAGCATCTTGACAGAGAAGTAAACTGAGATAAGGGTAGTAAAGTCAAGTAGACCTAAAAGCCTTCCTGAACAGATGAGTTTTGAGTTGTTTTTTAAGAATTCATGGAGTCAGCTGACCTGATTAATTTCGGTAGGTCATTCCAGAGTCTGGGCGCTATACAGCTGAAGGCCCTGTCACCCATGGAGTGTAGATTAGTGTGGGGTACAACAAGATTGCCAGAATCAGAGGACCTTAGTGGGCAGACAGGCACATAGTGATAGAGAAGGTCACTGATGTAGTTTGGTGCGAGGTTATTTAAGGCTTTGTAGGTTATTAGTAGGATTTTATATTCGATTCTGTAAGACACGGGGAGCCAGTGGAGATGGAGCAGGATGCGTGTGATGTGCTCGCTGATGCTGGTTCGAGTAAGGACTCTTGCAGCTGAGTTTTGAATAAGCTGGAGCTGTGATATAAGATTAGAAGGGCACCTGCCAGTAGGAATTACAATAATCGATGCAGGATGTGATAAAAAGCATGGACAAGTTTCTCAGCATTAGAGAAGGAGAGGAGGAGCAAACACGGGATATGTTACGGAGGTGAAAGTAAGAAAGTTTCTTAATGTGATTTATGTGGGCGGAATAAGAGAGGGAGGAATCAAAAATGACACCAAGATTCTTTTCAGTAGAGGCAGGTCTGATGAGATCACCGCCAAGATGGACTGGGAAGGAGCTCATTTTATTAAGTTGTACTTTAGTCCCAATTTGCAGGATTTCAGTTTTGTTGCAATTTAATTTTAAAGAGTTCTGCTCCATCTAGGTTTTAATTTCACTAAGGCAGGTTGTGAGCTGAGAAGGCTCTGATGAAGTTCCACTTTTAACATTGAAGTAGAGTTGAGTATCATCTGCACAAAAATGATAACCCAGTCCATAGCTACGGATAATATGGCCAAGGGGAATCATGTAAATACAGAAAAGCAGAGGACTGAGGACAGAGCCTTGAGGGACTCCTTGTGTGACTGACGCTGAGCTGGATCTGCAAATGCCAAGACTAACAAACTCTTGCCTATCAGTCAGATAGGACTTGAACCACTGGAGGGCAGTGCCAGAGATACCCAGCATGTTCTCCATTCTGGTCAGTAGAATGTCATGTCTGACAGTGTCAAATGCTGCACTGAGGTCTAACAGAATTAATATGCTGGTTTGTTCAGAGTCTGCTGCCATAAGCAAATCATTGGTTACCCGTAGCAGAGCAGTTTCACAGCTGTGCCGTGCCCTGAAACCAGACTGAAAGGGTTCCATCAAATTATTAGAGGTTAGGTAATTGGTGAGTTGGGAGGCTACAACACGCTTGAGAACTTTTGACAGGAAAGATAAGTGGGAAATAGGCCGGAAATTGTTAAGATTGTCAGCATCAAGGCCAGACTTTTTTAACATTGCAGTTATAGAAGCAATTTTAAAAGTGAGCAGCACAGAGCCAGTGTCAAGGGATGAGTTTATTATTGTTGTAACAGTCGGGATTATGGCATGAAGGCAGGATTTAAGTAGTGTGTTAGGGATGGGGTCCAGTACACAAGTAGTTAGGAGGGGCCTGGACAATAACTCAAGCTTACAGGGACCTCTGCCTTCTAACATCTAATTCTCCTTCTGACTTTTAGCATTTAGCATATTAATGTAGAGCTTTGACCAACATTTGTGGGAGCCCTGGCTTTAACAAGTTTGGGAACCACTGGTTTAGAACACAAGAAAAATAAATCCTTAGACGGGATGGCAGCCCATCACAGAGACTCTCAATAACTTGTACATGCTGAGTCAATTAAGAGGAAAGACGCCTCACGTCTGGACAAACTAGTGAGGAAGGCAAGCTCTATTGTTGGCATGGAGCTGGACAGTCTGACATCTGTGGCAGAGCGAAGGGCGCTCAGCAGGCTCCTATCAATTATGGAGAATCCACTGCATCCACTTAATAGTATCATCTCCAGACAGAAGAGCAGCTTCAGCGACAGACTGTTGTCACTGTCCTGCTCCACTGACAGATTGAGGAGATCGTTCCTCCCCCAAACTATGCGACTCTTTAATTCCACCCAGAGGGGTAAACGTTAACATTCAACATTATACAAAGTTATTGTCTGTTTTTCTGTTTTTCACCTGCATTGTTATCATTCTTTAATTTAATATTATTTATTGTATCAGTATGCTGCTGCTGAAGAATGTGAATTTCCCATTGGGGATTAATAAATCTATCTATCTATCTATCCTATCTATCTATCTATCTATCTAATTCAGTGTCTCAAATCAAAGTAACGCACACAGAGAGGGAGTTGGAAAACCAAGGTAATTAAAAAACATTAAAATATGGATGTAATGTGCGAATTCCATACACACAATGAACCCAGGGGTTATGAGCTAATCATAGCAGCACTGTACAGTACAGCCTTCCTAAAATAACTCTCATTTCCCAATGATATATATTCCCAAGACTAATATACAGTATATCATTAACCTCTATTTTTACTATTGTATTATTATTTTTTTAATTTAATTTGGGAACCCCTAATGTTTGAAACTGGTTCAGCTGCACCATTTAAAGTTTTGCACCATATGGTACATGGTAAATCCGGCAATGGGAATTCAGCAGCGCGAACACGAAGAGATCCATGAAAACTCACCTTAGTGCGCTTGCGCCAAATCAGAAGCTACACTGAATTCCACGGGGCACAGACATCTTCATAACACCCTCCTTCCCTCGGTGCCCTAAGCACGTACTTGTTTTCCTTGATGATTAATCCAGCCCTGCTCAGTGCCCATTTCTCATCATAATCGCCGTGTGTGTTTGATGAGTCGAGGCGGTCTTAAAGTAATAAGGAGATGAAAAGGTAAAACGGCTGCCAAATGTTCAAGGCCACTGAAAAGTGATCCTTTTTCACGCATTAAATAAAAAGATAAAAAGCATAGCTCGACAGAGACTTTATTAATACTTCACACAGTAGTAATCAAATGAAGACGAGTCATCGGTTCCGTTTAATCCCGATTAAAAGATATTGGATGTTAATTTACAAAATGCTTTGGTCATCTTCTCTCAGTTTATTTTAAAATGCAAGTCACACAACGAGCACGATTCTAACATTGTTAGGAATGATTACCACATAAGTTCAAGGCTAAAGAGCAAAAGAATAAGCAAGGTCAACGGTGGGGTCGAAACAACACAGAAATACGGGAGAACCTGAGAGCCGAGAGAGACTTTAGACGCACTAGGAGGGAGGGGTCAGATGGGGGCGTGGTAAGATGAAGCTCTATTTTTCAGTTTGCTACGGCTCTTGGCAGAGAAGACAGACACGAGGATGTGATTTCCACTCATGCGTGTGTTTTACTGGATAAAGTTACCAGTCTTACACCCACTTACTTAAAAGTAGAGTACTGTGTAACAGTGCACCGTACGGGTGTTTAACTGCAGTTTTAATTCTGATTGTTTGATGTATGAGTCGTGGAAGTCCCGATGCTTAACATATTACTTGGCTATCGCAAGGTGCATGTAAGTCTGACTTCTCTTGCACGCCTGGGCAGCGGCCTGGGGTTTGGGAAGGGGGGGAGCGGGGGGAATGGTCATTCAAATAGACGCATGCGCAAGTGGGATTTGATTTACGTGGCGCCGTGTGCAGGTAAACCCAGTCCTTTGGTAGTATGATGTCTGTTAGTGAGATAAATAGCACTTCACTGCCTTTGTTTTTCTGTTTACTCCTTTCTTACGCACTCGGTTGTCTGGCAACTGAAAGGTGCAAAGCCTTTTGTGTGGACGGTGGCAAGACTTGTTAAACTACGTTCGGTTGCAGCTGGACTGCAAGAGTTAACTGTCCAAACGTTCCTTTTCGTGAGAGCTGATTCCTAAACACTACTCTACTTATTATGTAGCATTCTGGTTTTAAAGACCTCTTTAAGTGCGAAAAAAACAAACACATGGTTGTATCTTCAACATCACTCAGATGTTACGGACGGCGTGATGAGAACAGTTCTTACTTGTCGTATTGAAATATACTGTAGTAACGGCTGTTTGTATAATTTATATTTAGAGTTCGCCTTGAGAGAAACAGGATCGCTGTCCAAACTCATCTTGCGCCATGTGCTGCCAGGATTGGCAAACCACCAGGAACTGCAAAACCCAAAATAAGACTTGAGAGAGTTCTTTAGGTATTAAAACAAATGTGAATCTGACATGTTCCAAAGACCATGCCTGGGTAAGATAGTACATTAATGTAATAAAATCACATTCAAACTGTGATACTTGGTCTACAACAGGAATACTCCGTGGAGGCGCTACAGTAGCTGTTGCCCAACATCCGCACCATTCCCATACACTGGTGTTACATTTGTTCATATCATTACTTAATTGCCAAATTTAATTAATTTCCAGTAGAGTGTGACTCACCCCCTAAAGCAGGGGTCTGCAACCTTCACTATGGAAAGAGCCATTTTGCCCCCCCCTTCCTCCAAAGAAAAATAGTCTGGAGCCGCAAAACATAACACGGCTTATAAACTTTTAAAAGTTTTAATCTATTTTTAGATTTTACATGTTACAACCACGGAATACAACAAACAGAAGTGCAGTGTGCATGTGTAGGCCTACTTTGAAATAAATTAAACTGAACTATGCAGGCCTATTTGGGTCCTTCCTATACCTGTGTAAAATTAAAATAAAAACTAGCCCACTTTAATATAAATAAAACATTAGCTGTAGCTTAGCAGCTTTAAAAAAGTAAACATTAAATTCCATTTCAGTGTGCTGAATCAACTGAAGCACCTGAACATACAAAAAAAACTACATCAGGTCCGGGTCCGAAATGAATGTGTTTTTTTTTTCTGAAAAATAGTAGCATATTAAATGCTATTGTTCTCACCTGTTTATGTGACTTCTGTTCCTGAAGTTCACTGCTGATCATCTCTATGTCGGGGCTGTACAATGTGACTTTGACCTTCACACAGGACTGCAGGCTCTCATGTGTGAGGCGGGAGCGATATTTGGACTTTATGAAGTTCATGCTTGAGAAAATTTGCTCACTTAAGTATGTTGAGCCAAAGACGGACAGGACTCCAAGTGCATATTTTTTCATGTTCATATACGTTTCGGGAATGGCACTCCATGTGTCGAAAATAAATTTGTCGGGTTTTGGGGAGGTTTTCAATATCACTCCATTTGTGCTCTTTAGCGAGAGTAGCCTTCTGACGGGCGACTTCTTCAAGATCCGCTGTCAGGCATTTGAACTTGGACACCCATTAATCTTTATCTGCCATGTCGTCCAGTTCAATTTCTAGATCGGGCTTACTTATTCACTCCTGTGAATACGGATGTGTTCAGCAGGGATGGGTCGATGTCCAGGGGGTTGACAGGGAAGGAGAGAGTGTGTGTTTTTTTCCTTTCTGAACTCACTGAATCTTTCTCTAAATGCAGCTTGCATTTTCTGAACAATTTCCCGTTTGTTTTTAAAGTCGGAGAATAGATGCTCTGATATTTTTATGAACGATTCTTTCATGTATTCTCCGTCTGTGAACGGCTTACCCCTCCTTACGATCTCTTGAGCTGCCACAAAACTAGCAGCTGTAGTTGACTGTGTAGAAGTGATCCACTTTTTGAAAGTATGTTTGCTCTGTTCAGCTTTCCGTTGCAGTTCCGAAATTGCTCTCTTTCGCTTATCTTCACTTGGGTATTTTGAATGCTGAGTGCTTGTTTCGAAAATGTCTTTCAACGTTACATTTTTGTTGTTCGATAATTTATCGCCACATATTAAGCACACCGGTAAGCCAGCGTCGTTGGCGGTGAAGGCAAATGCTTCTGTCCACGCAGAATTAAACTCTCTAAATTAGATGTTAAAATGTATAACAGTAGTAGTCGTAAATAAACATATATATAAATACAACTTAAATTAAGAAATTGCCATTATTCATTTTCATGGTTTTTTTTTTTTTTGTCAAGGCCAAAGGGAGCCACTACAAGGAGGCTGAAGAGCCGCATGTGGCTCCAGAGCCGCGGGTTGCCGACCCCTGCCCTAAAGTATAACTTTTTTCTTTCTCACCAATATGTGCACAAAATGAATCAAACTGAAAAATATTTTTTTACTGAATCGTCCATGAGTTTGTAAAGGAGATATATAATATTATATTTGCAAGACAAAATTAGGTGTGCCCAACAGAGGACCAACTAATTCTCAGTCCCTTCTGTGCTTTTTGTTTCATTGCAAATTATGTGCATCTGTCATTTATTTTTATAAAAGTATTACACTGTCTCAACAACAGATATATCGCTAAATGTTGCACCGCAGGTAATTTTTTCATCCACAAATTAAGTGTGAAGTTAATACAATGCACAAATTACCCTTTCATTAATATATTGCTCAAAACAATTAAAGGAACACTTTTTAATTACAGTATAGCATCAAGTCGGTAAAACTTCTGGGCTATTGATCTGGTCAGCTAAGTAGCAAAGGGGGTTGTTAATCAGTTTCAGCTGCTTTGGTGTTAATAAAATTAACAACAGGTGCATTAGAGGGGCAACAATGAGACGACCCCCAAAACAGGAATAGTTCAACAGGTGGAGGCCACTGACATTTTTCCCCTCCTCATCTTTTTGGACTGTTTTTTCACTAGTAGCATTGGCTACAGTCAGTGTCACTACTGGTAGCATGTGGCGATACCTGAACCCTACAGAGATTGCACAGGCAGTCCAACTTCTCCAGGATGGCACATCAATACATGCCAATGACAGAAGGTTTGCTGTGTCTCCCAACACAGTCTCAAGGGCATAGAGTAGATTCTAGGAGACAGGCAGTTACTCAGGGTGACCTGGACAGGGCCGTAGAAGGTCCTTAACACATCAGCAGGACTGGTATCTGCTCCTTTGGGCAAAGAAGAACCAGATGAGCACTGCCAGAGCCCTGCAAAATGACCTCCAGCAGGCCACTGGTGTGACTGTCTCTGACCAAACAACCAGAAACCGTCTTCATGAATGGGTCCTGTACGCACTGCCCAGCACCGTGGAGCTCAATTGGCATTTGCCATAGAACACCAGAATTGGCAGGTCCACCACTGGAGCCCTGTTCTTTACACAGATGAGAGCAGGTTCACCCTGAGCACATGTGACAGACGTGAAAGGGTCTGGAGAAGCCGCGGAGAACGTTATGCTGCCTGTAATATCGTTTAGCAATACCGGTTTGGTGATGGGTCAGTGATGGTCTGGGGAGGCATATCCATGGAGGGGCGCACAGACCTCTACAGGCTAGACAATGGCACCTTGACTGCCATTAGGTATCTGGATGAAGTCCTTGGACCCATAGTTAGACCCTGTGCTGGTGCAGTGGGTCCTGGGTTCCTCCTGGTGCACGACAATGCCCACCTCATGTGGTGAGAGTATGCAGGCAGTTCCTGGAGGATGAAGGAATCAATACCATTGACTGGCCCCCACGCTCACCTGACCTAAATCCAATAGAACATCACTGGGACATTATGTTTTGGTCCACCCGACACCACCAGGTTGCACCTCAGACTGTTCAGGAGCTCAGTGAAGCCCTGGTCCAGATCTGGGAGGAGATCCCCCAGGACACCATTCGTCATCTCATTAGGAGCATGCCCAGACATTGTCAGGCATGCATACAAACACGTGGGGTCCATACAAACTACTGAGTTCGATTTGGAGTTGCTGCAATGAAATTTTGGCAAAATGGAGTAGCCTGCCGCATCATATTTTCACTTTGATTTTTGGGGTGTCTTTGTATTCAGCCCTCTGTTAATAATTTTCATTTCCATCAAACAATGCGGCATCCTTTCATTCTCAGTTTATTTCTGAGATTACTACACACAAAGCTATTTTAATATGTCAGTGCTCTGAGTTTGAAGTTATAATTAAAAACTGTTTTAGTATTGTTTATCACACAAGTTATATCTCTTGAAAAAACATATTTTGTTTGTTACACCAAGACAAGGGGTCTTTAAGCCTTCTCAAAACTGAACATATTGTACAAACTGATACAGTAGAATAGCACAATCCTTGTACAGTGAGATTTCTTCCTCCAATAAAAATATAGACGCAATGTTGCCAGTAGCACTGCAGTTTCTAAGACTAAGCACTGTTTTTACAGCCCCAGTTGCACTTGGGTCTAATGCTAAGGAGGTTAACAAATGAAAACAATCTTGCTTTGAACATGACCTGAACATATCTTTTAAGTTTTGCTACATCAGAGTTAGTAATGGAATGCATTATTCATATTGTTTGGTGGATAGATAGAGAGATAGATAGATAGATTCACAAATGTATAATAGATGACATTTACTTTTACTGACTTTATCAACATTTATGCTTTTATTTACACAAATTTTTCTTACATAGTTTTAACAGGAAAGCATCAGTTGATACCATAAAGACATGTCTCAATATTGCTCCTTCCCCTCAATCTTCTAGGCCCCTGCTGAACTTCTAAATCAAGCAAGAAAGGAAGCAAAACACATACATATGCACTCTGTGTGTGTGTGTGTGTATATATATATTTAATTATATTTAATAAATTTATAAAAAAAAATTAAATTAAGTTAGCGCCCCTTTTATTAGCAACATTTATGGAAGCCAGAGACAATAACATTCTATCTCAAACTTTTTGTCAAGCATTAGTTACCGTCTTTACTAAGAAAAATAGGGATTTATTACAACCTGCATCATACAGACCAAACTCACTTCTGAATAATGATGTTAAGATACTCTCCAAAGTTCTAGCGAGGGGAATTGAAAAAGTGCTTCCTTCGGTAATATCATAAGACCAAACTGAATTTATTAAAGGCAGGCACTTTCAATCTTTGACACCTGTTTTATGTGATTTATACATCCACAAAGTCTAACACCCCAGAGCTCTTATTATTGTTGGATGCAGAAAAAGCATCTGATATGGTTGAATGGGAACACATATTCTCACTACATTACACAAATTTGGGTTCGACCCAAACATACTGTATGTGCAAGGAATAGACTATTGTATACCAGTCCAGAAGCTTCTGTTTGTACTAACAACATTGTTTCAGACTACTTCAAACTGGAACATGGTACTAGACAATGATGCCCCCTATCACTACTGCTGTTTGCAGTTGCCATTGAGTTTTGGCATTCACTTTCTGAGATAAAGGAGATTATCAGAGAAGGACTTGAGCAGAAAATATCACTATATGCAGATGATATGGTACCATATACAAGTGGAATCCCGTTATAACGAAACTCATGGGACCATAAAAATATTTTGTTAGCATGGAAATTTCATTATAACAAATATGGGCAAAACACATTTACTACTGTGACCGGAGTCTGCTACCATTTGCCATCTGTAATGGCAGCGGTGCAAGGACAGATCCTTAGCTGCTCTGCTGCTTCTAGTAAACAGTAAACTATAGGTAAAGTAGTTTGTTGTCCTCTGCAGAATCAAGCTTACTGAACAACATGCTTGTCACATGATGTTTAGAACATTTAACATCGGGTTTTGATCAGCTCTTCTTCGCAGTCACCTGATCTCGCTTCTCTAGACTGTGTCTGCCACAGCAGAGATTCAAAGCTACTGGTGTTCTTCTAATCTGAAGATGGGAGCTAAAGCAGGGTGATTGCCGGTGTCATGGCTCCTTACAGCTCCTATTTTGAATGAAGTCTCGAGGCTGTATTTTCCTTGGAAACCTGGACTCGCCTTCCTGTCTCTTGTACAACTCTGTGACCCATGCTTGACAATACCTGTATAAAAAAACAGCGCTTCTTAAATGGCAAAAAATATTTTGTTTGAAAATGAGACTTCAGATGCAACTTTTTTTTTTAATAGAAATACAGGTATGAACACAGAATGAAAATGAAACGTTAGATGAAACGTTTTTTTTTATAGAAATGCAGTTATGAAAATACAGGTTGAAAATGTGATGTTAAATGTAACTGTTTAACAGAAATACAGACATGAACACAGAATGAAAATTAGACATTAGATGTGCATTATTTTAAAACTAGGGGGCTCCGCCCCCTGCTCGCTTCACTCGCCAACCCCTGGTGTTGGGTAACCCGAAATACATTGAGGTATGTATGAGATATATTGGAGTGTAAAGGTGTAGATGATGAACAAAGGAAGTAAAGAACCCATAGCATGGCACATTAGAAAGATTTATTGGAATATTTCTTTATACACAACATTTGTAGTAAAGATGGTGTGTTGTCCTTGAATGAGTTTTCCTTGGTATGGAGTATCTACAACTTTAACTCTAATGTCAGATGAACGCCGAACTCTTGAGAAGACTACATAAAGTTGTCCATGTCCAAGTACAGGCTCAGAGAGGTATATGCCAACTCTGTCCATGGTTTGTCCTTGGGATTTGTTGATTGTCATGGCAAATGCAGGATTAATGGGAAATAGGCGTTGTTCTGGATCTAACACGTAGATTTGTGCATATGTGCGTTCGTGATTTGGCTCAGGGTGCACTGTTCCAATCCGATGTAATACTTGTCCACATACGCAAAAGCAGTATGGGCCATTGCCAGCTGGTGGCCTGATATTTACCCCGGTAGATGCAAAAGCAAATGAACTATTGTAGGATCCAATGCAGTCCATAAAGTTTATACTTTCGGGTACATTGTTAGTTAGAAGCTTCCGTAGATATTCAGGAAAGTCATTTAAAGGAGGCAGTATAATCTGACCCTTTTGACAACAATGTGTAAACTCATTAGTTGTAGTGCCAGTTGTTTCTTGAGGGAAGTTAAGTGAATGACAATGACAGCAAATGATATTCATTAATCCTAATGAATGTTCATTAATACAGAATGTGTTGTCAGCTAATTGGCGGAATTGTTTAGCTGCTGTTTGACGTTCCTTTCTTTGCCGTTTATCTATTGCCTCTGCTGCTTGAGAGGCGCGTTGTAGGCGCCTGCGTTCATTAATTGTATTCAGGCGGGCTCATTTCTGTATGTCTGTCAGTTGAGATGTTTCGTTTTGGAGCCGTGACTCCTTTGGTTGCGTTGTTTGAGAAGCACGTTGTAGGCACCTGCGTACATTGTTTCTATCCAGGCGGGCTCGTCTTTGTAGCCCCGTCGAGCTCTTTTTGGAGCCGTGCCTGCTTTGCTTGCGGTATTTCAGACACGCGTTGTAGGCGCCTGCGTTCATTGATTTTATCCAGGCGGGCTTGTTTGTGTATCTCCGTCAGTTGTGGTCTTTCGTTTTGAACCCCTGCCTGCTTTGCTTCCGCAGATTCAGACGCGCGTTGTAGGCGTCTATGTTTATTGTATTTGTCCATGCGTGCTCGTTTTTGTAGCTCTGTTAGTCGAGCTGTTTGGTTTTGGAGCCGAGACAGTTTTGCTTTCGCGGTTTCAGACGTGCGTTGTAGGCGCCCACGTGTAATGATTTTATCCATGAGGGCTCGTTTATGTAGCTCCGTTAGTTGAGCTGGATCGTTTTGGAGCCATGACCGTGACTCCATTAGTTATCCATTGTCTACCGTTAGTAATATGGATAATTGCACTTACTGTTAATACGGAGCGTTTTCTGTGGTTGTACTGTTAATAATGCATCACTGTAATGTGATTCACATATGCTATATGGTTTGGACGTGTGAGGATGCCGAACGTTTAATACGGAGAGTTCGTTTATTCTTATTACCCGGACCATGCTGTGTAGTGTGGACGTTTAGTTCAGAAGCGCGTTGTAGGCGCCTGTGCCTTTCATACTTTCTTGCACCTTCCGTACTATCTTTGTGGACCTTTGCGGACTCCGTAGTGTCTTCCGTCTGACTCTGGGGTGCAGTGCAGAATCCTTTTTTCTGTGTGGCGTTAGCTGAGCTATTTAATTTTTGAGCCGTGACTCCTTCATTAGTTGAGCTCTTTCGTTTTTGAGCCGTGACTCCTTCATTCGCGGTGGATCAGACTTTGCTTGCGGTTTATGACACGCGCGCTGTAGGTGCCTGCGCACTATGTCTCCTGCGTCCATCGCCGTGTACCTGCGTCCGTGCCTTCCGGTTTACCATTCTCGGTTAGTAATATGGATAGAGAGGTATGAAAATGTAGAATGAAAACATGATGCTTTATGTAACTTTTTTTAACAGAAATACAAATATGCTTCTAATTTTTTTTTCATTCAGGTCCCAACGCCCGACCTTTAACTTTGTCTTCTTTTTTTTTTTTTTCGATCCTTCAAAATTTTTGACAGCATTGAATGCACGATTCTGAAAGCTTTCACCATCTAATTTTAATTCATTCTGGAATCAAGTTTTTCTAGGATTGTTAATGTTTCAGAGTAAACTGATGCCATTTCTCACTTTTTTTTGTTTATCTCAAAAAAATAACTTTGAGAACCGTTATGAAACTCAAAGTACAGTATTCACACACTACACATCTACCCACGCAGACACTAGGTAAGCATTTGGCTATGCCTATATGATGTCATGCCCAAGACTGGAAATTTCATATTAGACTGTCTCTTTCTTTGAGCCAACCTGTTGCAGGGTTCCCGAGACTCGGTGCGGAAAGTTTAGGCGCAGAATTAAGTATTTTTTGTATTGCATTATTAGCTTCTGTAGCAATTTTTGGCCCAAAAAACATTTGTTATACTGAAATATACATTTCGTTAAAATGAAATTTGTTTAACATGATGTTGTATGAACGTTTATCCGGAGCCACAGAAAGTATTTGTTCTACTGAAAATTTTGTTACTTCAGTATTTGCTGTAATGGAATTTGAGCTGTATATCAACTGTGCCTACAATCCTAACAGCATTAGCAAAATTTCAAAAGATATCCGGACTCAAAATTAATTAGAATAAAAGTGTGCTCTTTCCAGTGAACTCTGTAGCACACAATATTAGATTGGAACACCTTCCCTTTTATCATCGCATATCAGTTTAAATACCTAGGAGTAAACATCACAAATAAAAACAAAGTGCTTTTTCCGCAAAATTTGCTGTTTGCATAGAAAAACTTGAGTAAGATTTGCATAGATGGGCTACCCTTCATCTCACTTTAGCAAAGAGAATTAACTCTTGTCAAGATGACCTTCCTAAGCTTCATTTTCTATTTCAGCGCATCCCCATATACATTAACAAATAATTTTTTAAGAAATTTGATTCAATCATAGCCTCATTTACCTATATTTGGAATTCAAAACATCCACACATCCAAAGGGTGACCCTACAAATACCTAAAGCAGAAGGTGGCATGGCTTATATATACAAGTTATAAAAACCTGGACATTGACACAAATAGATAAACACACACAGGCTTGATCCACAATAGAAATAAAATCCTGTAGTACTTCTTTATATTCCTTGCTTTGTACCCCAGTAAATACAAGTTATCATCATTTCTAACAACCCAATTGTGCTTCATTAACTCAGACTATGGAACCAATGTATAAAGTACTTCAAGATAGAGAAGCTTTTATCTGTGGCACCTGTGCACGATAACCACCTTTTTACCCTTTCAAACGTACACAGTTTTTAATGTTTGATAAACATACAGTATTAAATCACTTAAAGATTTATATATAATGTCTTTGCATCCTACAAACAATTACACTCCAAATGTACCTTCCCATCAACACAATTTTTCCATTCTTTCCAAATTAGGAATTTTGTTAAACAAAATCTGCCCAATTTTCCTCCCCTCCCAACTACTTCTATTCTGGAAGAAATATTGATCAGTCTTGAGGACTCAACATTTCTATAATATATAAAACCATTTTAAAGTTCCTTCCCTTCAAACATCCCAAAGTACCGTGGGATAAGGAGTGGAATGCAACTATGCGCAGAATTCACTCTAGCTCCATATGCTCAAAGCATACAATTATTCAAATTAAAATCTTTTATCGAGCACATCAACTCGTTTAAAATTGTCCAAAATGTTTCCAGGGCATGATCCAACCTGCAAACGTTGCACTCGAGCTCTAGCCTCGTTGGGCCCTATATTTTTGGTGTGCAACAAATTAACATTATTCTGGACCAAAATCTTTAAATGGCTATCAGACAACCTTGGTGTCACAATCACTCCTAATCCATTAACAGCTGTGTTTGATGAACTCCCAGATGGGCTTAAAGTGGAGAAGCGCAAGCAAACACACCGTAATTGCCTTTACGTCACTATTGGCATGTAGACTTATGTTGCTCAACTGGAGGAATCCTAGTCCACCTCTTTTAAGTCAGTAGGTAACTGATGTTATATACTGTTTGAAATTGGAAAAAATCTAATTCTCACTTAGAGGATTTGTTCAGAACATTTTTTAAAGACCTGGCAGGTTTCTTCCCTCTTTTCTACTCTTAAAGTTTTACTCTGGCTCTTAGCCTTCCTTTGTTTCTCATGGCAGGGGGTTTAATTGAATTTTGTTTTTGTATGGAATGTTACTTGCTTTTAATAATTCAATAAAAAAATGGTACATTTTCTTAATTTAAACATTGGATATGTTCTATTGTGAATAAAATATGGGTTTGCATTCTGTTATTATTTACATTTTAGAGTGTCACAACTTTTTTTTAGAATTGAGGTTGCATATATTAGGATATCCTGAACAATGTTGGTAGTAAAGAAATATTTAGAAACATAATTGTATATCTGCATTACTGACAGACTAAACTGAAGCTGTTAAAAGTTGAGTCTTTTCCCTATTTGCTTATTTAGGCAATGTCTGTCCCTTAAAGTGGAATATATTTTTTTTTTTATAAAAAGAGTAGATCCTCTTTTGCATTATGTGTATAACCTTGTGTATGTGTATATGTGTGTGAGTGAGTGCGAGCTTATGTAGTGTCAGATTCTCCTGTGGCCATGACTTTTCTCTACTCTGAGACTGAGATAACACATGTGTTTGCAGAAAACAAATTCTCTTATTGCCTTAAAAGTAGTGGTGCAAAAAGAAACCAGCCAAAGGCAGGTGAAGTGATAATGTCTTTATCTCATTTTGCATTCTCATAATGCTTAAGAGCTCAAAGTTTCTTAATAACATTATGAGCAAGACATTTATTATTTATATGTAATGTCTGTGTATATACAGTGCTGCTGAGACATGCTGTGGTGCCTTGTGATCCTAATTATTAGAAAAAGTGGGTTCAGAAGAAAGTCTATGGAAACACACAGAACGGTAATAATTTATAACTGAAGTTACTTCAGAAACTGCCTCACTCAGCACTAAATACCACACTGAATTACTGTTCTTCGAAGTGCAAATTTTTTTTTTTTCAATATGTAATTCATTTCACAAAGTATGGATGTGCATGCAATGTTTAGTAATGTTCAGCCAAGCTTTATACAAGTATGGGAGCAAAGCAAACGACAGAAATGTAAAATTCTAAAAAAAATATCTAACTAAGCTTACAAAAGCATAGAATTAACTAACTTCTGCCTGTCTTTGCGCTTTTGTGTGTACCAAACAGGAAGAATTGAAGACAAAACATCTGCCTTTTGAATCTTGTGTTTGTAGATCCCATATGTTAAGTTAGAAACAGTTGTTGCTCATCAGTTAAAGGTACATGGCAGTTAAAACTAGACTATAATCTTAAGACTGACAATCTGCATTAAACCTTGGTCCCTGAAAACAACTTTCCTTTTTTTTAGACCATAACATGTTTGTTGCAGTTTTAAAAGTAATGCATAAGACTCAGCTTCCAAAGAAAGAAGGCTAATTAATGGCAAATTGTTGTTGCTTTGACTTTGTGTATATCATAGTGTCCAGAGAACAGAGAAATGCACTGCATGACATGCACAGTGTTTTTTGTTCCTCTGTGATTTTTGTCATTTTGTTCATGTAGTCAATCGATATATCTCTACATTCTCAAAACACCTTGAAGGTTAGCACTATATATATATATATATATATATATATATATATATATATATATATACCATAAACCTAGCATGTTTTCTTACAATTAATAATTTGAAATGTTAGTTAAAGGAAACTGCTTTTTTCATCCAAAATGTAACCATTTCATGAATAGCTGTGCCTCAAAGAAATATCTCAAACAGCATGTTTTAACCAATTTTTATTTTATGTCTCCATTGTATTACTGCGTTCAAACCATTGCCTGCCTTGCTGGTACATCAGTGTCTGTCAATCAGTAAACATTTGTCTCTCTCTCCATTTGACTCTTTTACATAAGGGAATACAAAGCTCTAAATTGATTACCTTGCATTAGATCGTAATACATGTACATGTGTATATTAAACATATTTTTTGTGATTTACATGTAATGGTTCCAAATTATGTATTTGTGTGTACATGCCTTTTCTGACTCTGGTCAGAAAGTGACAGAGTAGAATACAGAAGACAATAGTACATCTAATCTTTTTGTTGCCCATTATCTGAATATAAATAAATCTAGTTCTTCAGTTTGTCATTTAATTTGTATAAATAATAAATAATGAAAAAGAACAGTTAAACTGCATCAAACCATGAGTAAAATATAAGCACTGTACAATATCTTTACAGTGCTTTTTGACAGATCAAGTGAGAACAGTTTTGAAAAAGATATCAATCAGTTGAAACAGAATTACGAAACCAATCTAACAATTAACAGTAGTGAAATCATTTGCATTGCATTCTAAATGCAGCCACATATTGTGTTTAAAGATCTGGATGAACGCTTGCTGGAAAGGTAATATATAACTAAAGGTAAACATTATAAACATGTATAAACATTAGATTATCTTTTAGAACAGTTGTTTTTTTTTTTTAACTCTGTATATACTTAAGTTTGATCATTGGTGCATACATCTTGGGAAATGTTTAGAACATTGCAAGGTGCTATTTCTTAAAGCTGCAATACACAAAGTATGGTACATACACAAAGATAAAAAGAACACTACACGAGATGAGATAGCACAACATCATGACTAATCATTTATGACAGACTTTCTTACAGTTATTTGGACGCTCAATTCACCTGCTAAACAAAAATACAAACTTATTATGAAAATAGAATGTCCAGTAATGCACTTCACCCCATAACTGATAAGCAAACATTGAAGAAAGAAAATTAAAAAAAAAAAAAAACTTCCAAGGGTGCTGTTTTTATTCTTGGCTTGCAGTGTTTCAGTAGTGGAGAGTGAATGAAATGAACGAACGATGGCTTACAAAGTATGCAGGCATCTCACTTCTGGTGCAATGTGATTTCTTGCGAACTACTGGCTAGTGTGGTATTTTCTGGACGTAAGTTAAGTAGGCAAAAATATGCTTTACAGTATAGTATTCACTACTGCTCTTATCCCCCAAACTCTTGCCACTGCCCCTGCTTATATGTTATGTAACAGAACAGCAAACTTTTTATGAAACTCTGCATAACAGGAATCCAGTGTGCCTGGGAGGCAGAATAGCACATTACATGCAATGCACCTGCCATATATATAAAATAACATTTAATGTAAAAAAATGATATATATTGTCATTTATAGGTGTGGGCAAATTGTAAATGTGTATGGTGTTTTGCTTGACTGTCAGTTTTGCAAGCCTTTATGTACAGACTAGAGGTGACCTGCACTTTTTACGGCAACTATTTATAAACTTGTTGTACATAAGATAATATTTTACCAAATAGATGATTTCTGAAAGATTGTATCTTGCTGATGTGTGGTCTTTTTCCAATGTACACAAAAATATTTGATCAAAATTTATATGAAATACTGCATTAATATTGTATTCCCATATTTTGTTTTCAGGAACTGACCCCACCTATTAGTTTCTCTGTCAAAAGCATCATCAGTCTGACTTTAAGGGTTATATTAAGGTGTAATATATCCTTTTATACACCCTTAGTTGATCACAGCAAATGATCTGTATATACAGATGCATTCAAAATTGTCACACTTGGACCATTAAGAGGGTCCTCGTGTTAGTAAAGATGATGTTTAGGCCTTAAAAAGCATCTTCATACTCTGCCGTGTTTGGGCTAATAGTAAGGAGCATTTTCACAACCCAGAACACATATCGGTTAGTGGTGAGATTTTCAGTTTTTTTTATGAGATTCCTGTCTGTGATGGCAAGATCTGTTTGTAATGGAGTATATACCTCAGATTTTAAATGTCAATTTCCTAAGGTTGAAAACTGCAAAATTTGTGACAGAAGCATTCTTAGAACATTTAAGCCATCACATGTGATCAACGTGCTGCTGAATATTTTAATAATTTATTCATCAGTTGCTAGCCCTGTCAGTTGAAAAGAGTTATCTGCTGTATCAGTATACATTTTTGCTTCCACATTGAAATGACTCATCACTGCACCAGCATTTTTTAGATATTGCAGGCTGATAAATAAACAGTCTGTTATTGTGCTTCCTTTTCTTTTCATTCCTAAAATGAGCTTTGGCAGAAAACAAATTTTATATGTGGTTTCTGGATGCTTTCTGCATACAGCATGGTATATTCTCTATCTTGGTTGTGATGCTGTCACAGCAATGTCAGCAATCATTGCAACTTTGTGGAATAACCTCTGTAATTATTATTTTAAAAAGAGTTTTTTTTTTTAATCTAGCAGTGCTACTCATCTAAGAAGGACAGAAATCTCAGCAATCAGTGTAGATCTCAGTGTTAATGTTTGCAGTGCAAAATGCAATGCATATGTCTCTTATATGCCATTTGGTATTCAATTTGTAAAGCAGTGTTCATGCTTGTGATGAGCCATCTATTGGAATGGCAAATCCAATAAGTTTTTTACTAAAAGTACTTGTGTCATCTTTTGGAATGACAGAGACATACCACCCAGATGGACACACACTTATCCTTTTATTATTGTGGGAAATGACAAGAGCATATGATTGAGTTTTGCTCCCAAGTTGCTTTACCATTTCTCTTGTAATGAATCATATTCACAAAAGACATACCCACAAACAACAACAATATTTATTTATATAGCACATTTTCATACAAATAATATAGCTCAAAGTGCTTAAAAACAAAACAAAGTGCTCAAAAATAACATTAAAAGTTGAAAGTTAAATACATTTTCTAACTTGTTCTAATTAGTAAAAGGTCAGAACAGTTTGTTTGTGTTGCATTACAAGTTAAATTATTGAAAAGGGTTGAGAATTATGTTAATGCGTATATACGCTTTAGAGGTGAGGGGTGATCATGTTATTGTTTAAAGGAGATGTCAGATTTAAGTCTCAAAACTGCTCAAAATCTGTTTTAGATGGCATGTCACATTTAAGGACTGCAGTTGTTAAAGCCTAGCCACTTCTCAGTTGCTGGACATGTCATCTTGAGACAGTGCGTGATTTAGTACAAAAATGTGTTTCTTGTTTTCACACTGATTCAGAGTCACACATTGTGCTGTGTAAAAAGTGACAAACACCATAGATAACTCGGTTGCAGTGTGCCTCCTTCAAAAATTCACATCAGCCAGAGTGCCAGTTAAGAGATGTTCACACACGTGCAAATACAGAGGAGAGTAGCAGAAAATGCACATAGGGCAAGAGAGAGCAAATATTTTTCAATTTTTTTTATCTATCTTGAACAGTTAGTGTGGCTAGTGTGTGTGTGTGTATATAATTATATTATTCTCTAATTTGCCAAAATGCCTTATAAAGTAGGTTACATATTTACATATTAATTCACATAAAGAATGGCCTCTTTAATCTAATACAGGTGGAATCCCATTGTAATGAAATTCATGGGACCTTAAAATGTTTTGTTATAATGAATATGGGGAAAATACATATACTATTGTGACCGGGGTCGGCAGCAATTCACAATCTCTAAATGGCAGTGGCTTCTTTTTTTTTTTTGATCCTTCAAAATTGTTAAAAGCATTGAAGGCGTGATTCTGAATTCTTTCACCATGTCGTCTTTTTTCTTCATTCTGGAACCTAATTTTTCTTTCAGTGTAAACTGACGCTGTTTCTCACTTTTTTTGTTCATCACAAAGAAAACTTTTAGAAGCACTAAGAAACTCCAACAGTACAGTATCCAAACATGACACACTACCCATGTGGATGCTCAGTGAAGCACTGAGTCAGAATTCGATTATGTGTATAATGTCACACCTGCACTCTCATCAAGCCTCGCCTAGACTTCCCGGGACTGGAAATTTTGCAACAGACTGTCACTTTTGTCTAAAGCAGGTTTCCCAAGACTGAGCAAAAATGTAGGTGCGGCATTATGTATTTTTTGCATCACTTTATTATCTTCAGCGGACGTTTGGCCATTTTTGGTCGAAAAAACATTTGTTATAGTGAAATGAACATTTCTTTAAAGTGAAATCCATTTGACATGTTGTTGGCCCGGACAAATGCTTATACTACAAAAAGTATTCGTTATTCTGAAAATTTTGTTACTTGAATATTCCCAATAATGGGATTTGACCTGCATTATGTAAATACATTGGTCTAACAATCCATAAAACATAAAAGTTAGATCTCTACATTTTTTACTGTTAGCCTCATGTGCACTGCATGAAAATATACTTTTACTTATATCATTATTATTTGCATCCCATGTGGCGCAGTGGTAGCGCTGCTGCCTCGCAGTAAGGAGAGCTGGGTTCACTTCCCGGGTCCTCCCTGCGTGGAGTTTGCATGTTCTCCCCGTGTCTGCGTGGGTTTCCTCCAGGTACTCCGGTTTCCTCCCACAGTCCAAAGACATGCTGGTTAGGTGGATTGGCGATTCTAAATCGTCCCTAGTGTGTGCTTGGGGTGTGTGTGTGTGTACCCTGCGGTGGGCTGGCATACCCTGTTCAGGGTTTGTTTCCTGCCTTGCACCGTATGTTGGGTGGGATTGGCTCCAGCAGACCCCCGTGACCCTGTAGTTAGGATATAGCGGATTGGATAATGGTTGGATGGATTTATTTGCATTGCAAGTAGCCTGTCCTGGCAGTCTTTTTAACAAAGCACAAACCAACCATGGATGGGGTGCCAGTTCTTTGGGACCACATTTAACTTGTTTGTCTTTGAAATAAGGGATGTAAACTGGTTTACCAAAAAAAAGCTTGTAGACAAAAGGAGAACAATTACCAGGACTGGGATTCAAAACCATCTTCTTAGAGCTTTGAGACGGCAGCACTAATCTCTGTGTCATTATGCCTCTATAACAAATTTCTCTTGAGTGTAATATTTTATTAGCGCTGTTATTGTAAATTGTAAAAAAAAATAGTGAAGGATTTAATTAATTTTCTTATTGAAGACCTTTTGCATTTTAATAAATAACCTCTATGCACTGTATATGTTTGTCATCCATAGGTGAGAGACCTGGTCAATGTGTCATCCTTTGTTTCCATTTGAAGAATTGTGAGTGAAAAGCTTAAGTTTTAAACTGAATACTTCTTACTGTCAGAGATCTTTTTTTTTTTTTTTTTTAACCTGATATCGTAAACTAACTGACTGAACTAATCATGAGCGATGAAGAGTATGAGTTCCCCGAGGATGGAAGTGAGTTCCAGCATCTTGTCCATGGAAATGAAGATGGAGAAGAAGAAGATGCTTCATCTGACCAACCAAGGACTACTTTACCTTGCATGGTTCCAACACGCAAGACTCTTTGTGCCCTCTGTTGTAGTCTTGCACTTCTTCTTTTTGTGGCTGCCTGTCTAGCATATCTCTCAGGACCCTCTGCTGATATTCTGGTTGATGTTACAATTGGCTGTGGTGTGGTACGGGGTTATCATAGCAACGCTGGCTTTACATTCAAAGGGATTCCCTATGCTGTGCCTCCACTTAAAAACTTGAGGTGGCGGCCTCCTGTTCCCCTCAATAGCACTGAATTTTGCTGGAAAGGCATCTATAGTGCCACCCAGTTCAGAAATTCTTGTGCTCAAGTACAGCCGATGAAGAAGGAAGGAACATTTATGGGAGATGAAGATTGTCTTTACTTGAATGTGTGGACACCAGTTCTGAATGAAGAAGCAAAGTTACCTGTGATGGTCTGGATACATGGGGGTTACTTGCACATGCTTAATGGCTCTGTACCTGGTTATATGCCAAGTGTGGAACTTGCAGTGGAGACTGGGGTTGTATTTGTCAGCTTTAACTATCGGCTCAATGCGCTTGGGTTCCTGGCATTAGAAATCTTGAGGGAAGGATCTGCAACCAATACATCAGGTGAGTTCTTGAACTCCCACATGTTGTATCTTTACTAAAAATAAATTCAAATCTAGTTTAATAAAGTGCACACAGTAACAGTTCTGCCCCTGGACTTTTTGTAGCAGGCTGCAACTTTTTTATTTTTGTTTTTTGTTTTTGTTTTTTTGTTTTTTTTTTAAATTTTATGCTGTAGTATCACTCTGTAGTCTTTTAACATAGATTGATATTCATGTAGACGCACAAAATTGTTCCATCAAGAAAAATTGTGCTTTTTTAAAAACAAAGACCAAACATACATAATAAATTTGAATATTAATTAGAAATATGCCAGCATATTCAAAACTAGCTTTATTAAAGCCACCTTTTTTTGGACAAATTAAGAGGTGTTTTTCTAAACTGACCCTCCTTCATTGTACATTTCTAATGAATGATCAATCTTTCAGTATGGTCAAAAAGTGTCTGGAAAATGTAATTATCCTTTTTCTTGTGTGTGCATGCACATGTGTATAATACTAAAGATTTGTGTAAGTGATCATGCAGGAAAATGGAAAAGCCAATATGCTGTGGCATAATAAGGACATGGAGAATGTTTTACATTTAATTAATCTGTCCCTACCCTATATCATTGTTCCAGAACTGCTAAGTACCATTAGTATGTGTTTGGCAAACTTCAGATGAGGACTCTTTTATCTTTTTAGTGTGGAACAGTTTTTTTTTTCCTTACCTCTTTGCCAAGAATGCTATTTTTGCCCAAAACGTTATGGTGGTAGAACCTTAAACATCGATTTTTGACAATTAAAGTGAGAGAGGGACACATATCCATAGAGTGTTGCTCTAGGTGCGTTTGTGACTTTTATACACTTTTACACATTGTTTTTCGGACAGATACGGAAAGACAGTGTGCTCTTTTTACATTTGCTGTAGTTTGGGCAGAAGAGCAACTCCTGGGAAGATTGACTTCCATCTTTGTTTATACAGAGTGGATTAGACTGTGAATCAACAGAAATCACAGACCCAACGAAATTGCTTTGTAAACCTTTGTAGACTGGTAAACACCAATATTCCCTATGCCCCCTCCTGATGTTTTCTGAAATGTCTTTTGATTGGATTGTGGCGTGGTGTGAATCTCCAGAACCTGTGTCCTGACAGCTTCACTATTGATTGTTAAAGTGAAAGCTGATGTATTTGGGAGCATTGACCTCAGTCAGATCCAATGATGACCCAAAGTAGTCAAACAACTGTCTATAATTGTATCTTTAACTGCAGAGAGCTCACTAGGAGAGCATTTACTACCACATGATTGCTTATTTTATTACCTTCTGCACTAAACAAATAAAATGAAATTATCACAAACTGTTTTTTTCCCTTAGACATCTGTAGTCCACTAAAAGCTATGACTCAATTCACAGTGAAAATTAAGAAATGTTACAAAATTGGACTGGGCAGACAAATATTTTTCCTCGGTTCTCTGTGTTTTCACTGTGACTTGCTGCATTGGACTGGTGGCTCATTCTCTCTTGTCTTTGCTTTAATTGTATTAATTGATAGCTGTATGCAGTATTTACATAATACAGACCATTTCAAATGCTATTCATGTAATGCACAATTAGTACACAAAATATAGACAAAAGTACTCCTAAAGAGCAGGGGTGCATAACAGTTGTTTTACAAGCTAATGGTATGTTGTAATTATTGGCTGCATTTGTGAATCGACTAGGAGTACAGTAGTGCCGTTGAACTGCCTTTGAACAGTTAACTGTACAACTTCTTTCCCAAATGTAAAATAGAAAGATGTGTCCTAAATTGTAGCTTAATATTTGTACATTTAGCCATTGGAGAATCACAGAGAAGCATTCAGCTGCAGTCAGGATATTTTTAGGCCTCCAACAGATCCAAGTACTTTAGACACTATGAAGCCCGGTACCTCTTTGTGTTCATGTGAGAAACACAATAACGTTTATTTTCACCTCTTGTATAACTACAGTTAAATAATTTACTAACTGGATTCAGACGCTTTTAATGCAGGGGGTTGCTTTATCTAAAAATTCATTTTAGTTTTTCACACAAAAAAAAGAAAAATAATATATAATACTGTGTAGGTCTGAATAATAGGACTGAATCACAATCTGATTATTTGAGTGGTTACCTACCAGGTAATGCTTGTGGTTGGTTGGCAAACATCCTCCACGTCCTCTCAGTTGCGAGAATCATATCATAGATATGTGATACAGTACCTGCCAAACAACACAAAGAGTACATGTGTTTCATCCTAATTGGAGCTCATCAGGTGTACACACCTTTGCTTCCCCTTCTGGGGATTGAACCTCTGATGTCAGCACCTGAGGCAAAGCCTCTAACATCGTACCACGGCAGCTGGTTTTCTTACTTGACAGGGTGAAGATCGGTGTATTACATTCAAAGGTCTGAAATGCAATCTGATTATTTGGATGGTTATAACCAGTGACAAAAGACACATCCATTTTGTGGTTTTGTTTCGGATGCAGAACTGAGAGACCGCAATAGTTCAGAAGTTTAATAAATGCTGAATACACAGACCACTAAACTACCGATTCCACAAGTTTGAGAGCAGGAACTAAAAGGATTTGAAATCGACATGACAGGTATGTAATATGGGCATCAGTACACTGACAAAATAGGGGAGTGGCTCCTGAGAAATGGGCGGAGTCGCAGAGATGCAGCTAACAGGGGCATCATCTTACGGTCCACAGAATGTCTCAGGTCACTGAATCTGGGAGGCTTCAGACTGTCTCACCTGCAGCTCATCTCTATTGGAATTAAAGAACACCATTATCTATTTTGGGCCAGTAATTTTTAGTTGACATCTGCTGTAGAAATTTCTAAAAACATTTTGATGAAAAAGACAATGGTGCTATTGAAAAGTGCAAGAAAAAGCTATTTGTGAATACTTACATATTCATGAGCAGACTGATTTGCTTAGAAAAATTATTTGTTTTAATTAGTACCATGACATGACTGACTAATACAAATTGCTAAAGCTGTAAAAACTGCAATATAAAGCAATGTCCTCCATGTTCAGGAAAATATTATCAAAACTTTTTTAATACTTTGTGAAATAACTGTATGCACTGTGTTTACTTTTCAGTCAAGTTAAATTGTTTTTCAGTAATGTTTAGACTGGTTCTGTAGGTGTGAAATGTAAAAGATGGTATAGTGGTACCAGTGTTTGAGTCCAACATTCACCTGTGGAATTGCGAGTCACCAGCATGTCACGACTGGGCTACAAAGACTCGCTCAGCAGTAGATTCTTAAAGCTTTGAGCTAGAAATATCTCTCCTTCTGCTGCGCAGAAACAGCTTCCGTGCAGTTCCTGGTGACGCCAATTGAGCTCTCATTTCAGTAAGGAGACTGTGGAAGATTGTGGGTTCGCTTCCCGGTTCCTCCCTGTGTGGATAGCGCTTTGAGTACTGAGAAAAGCGCTATATAAATGTAATTAATTATTATTGTTATTATTGTACCCCCATCCTGTGGGCAGCAGGCAGCTGCCAGACAGCTACAAACACATTTACATGTCACTTTTGAATTCAGTTTAGTTTAATTTTTATATTTATAATTTTAACTATATCAAAATGTTGAGTTAAAGCTATTCTTATCTGTTACTGCTTCTTGATGTCACACCACAAGTGATATCTTCCTCCATGTAACACTGACAATGTAAACCTTGGTTTCAGGTTGGTAATTTAGTGCTTAAATAGATACAAGGCCATTTGATCTATATTCATTTATATCAGAGTATTCTCATAAAGCTTAAAAGCTATATATGGAGTAATTTCTAATTACAACATTCCTTATATTATCATGACTAACCAGCTTAGTTTTCCAAGATAGAAAATGGAGAAAGCACTGTTTCCTTACAGTACCAGGAACCCAGGTTCTTTTCCTGAGTTCCTCCTACATCCAAAACGTAATCCATATTATGTTTATTGATGGCTCTAAATTGATGTAGTTTGAGTAAGTATAAATGGTAAATGAGTTTTTACCCTATGATGACCTGCATTTTTGAACTGTTGTTGAAGAAAGAACCCAAGATCTGAACACTACAAGTCCTCAGTTACAAGTTCTTTTTTACATTATGTTTGTATGCTTAACTTGTGTTTTAAGTGTGTTAGGCAGCAGATGTTTCCAAGCTTGACAACTAGGTTTATAAATTCAAGATTCAGATTCTTTAACGGCCAGGTGAAATTAGTTAACTGGAATGCTTATTCTTTCAGCATTGGTCATTTCACAGTTGGCATCCGATACAGACAATAGTGCAACAAGGCACAGTGCAAACAGTGCAGTGTAAAACAATAGTGTATTAACTTACATTTTATGGAAGTGCAATTTTAAGTATATAATTATTTTTATTATATTTTACATGTTTTTGTAACAGTTATCCCTAATTTATATTATGGACTTAATACTGTTTTTCTTTAATTGTTTTGTATCAAATATACAAGATAACACATTTGGAGATGGTCTATTTTAAATGTAACAATGTAACAATAAAAAGTAAAGATGGCCATTTTTCTCATTGATATTTTTGCCTACAGGGAACTATGGTTTCTTAGACCAGATTACAGCATTACAGTGGGTACAGAAAAACATTAGAGCCTTTGGTGGAGATCCAGCCAATGTCACCATATTTGGACAGAGTTCAGGTAAGTAAAGGATGCTTGATTTATTCAGAAGTTGAATATGAGACTGCTTTTTGTCACAAAGATATATTATTTCTATATTTCGTACAGGTGGCACATCTGTATGGACACTAATGATGTCCCCTTTAGCCAAGGGTCTTTTTCACAAAGCAATTGACATCAGTGGTTCATACATTTATAATAAATCATTAAAGGAGGCTGAAAAAGACAACCTAATCTTCTTGGAGACAACAAATTGTTGGGATGTTCAGTGCTTGCGTTCCCTCTCTGCAGAGGAAATTGTGAAGGTAAGTATTGGTACTTAACAACGTGTGACTTGTGTTAATCATATTTGAAGTTTGTTACAGTTGTAAATTTGAAATAAAAATTACTTTTCTGTACGGTGAATATAGTAGTAATCATAAATATCAAAGAGATCTAAGCCATTATGAAAACATCCAAGATCAGAGATCATTAATTGTTCGATTTTACTTTTGCCTCTTTTTCCACCCTCAAAAATCAGCATATCTGCATGTTACTATATATTAACAAGAAATAATTTTGAATACACATTTACTTGTGGTGTTGTCTTTTAAAAGTACATTTGTATTAAGTGTCAGGTCAGGTTGGAAGACCAAGGGGGCTAAGAGCGTATATCAACAAAGGAAAAATTGGTCTTTGGAGCAGTGCACCGTTTCAGGACAAATGCACATATTACCATTTGCATTTTCTCCATTATAGTTTAAATATTTTTGACCAGACTCAAACAGATTATCTCTCAGGTCATTAAATTACTATATAAACATCTGTTTGACCTGTGGCCAAGGCTCCCCATATGTGAGTGTCCATAGTAGCACTCAGTTTGCATTAAGTATGCGATTGTACTGTCTTACTGTTACTTTTTCCCTGTCTTATACATGTAGTATGTTGTAGACTTTAGGGGGTCACAAATTTTGTTGGTGATGTGTGACATCATGTCATAGAGTACTATCCGTGTAGAATTCATACATTTTCTCATTTTCCATATGAGTTTCCTTCTAGTACTTTGGCTTCACCCACTTCCCACTGGTGATTTTAAACTTGTGCAGGATGTATGGCTTGGATTGTGCCCAATGCTTCAGGTATATGCAGCCCTCCACAGTAAATATGTATTGGAATATCAACTGTTGATATTTTAATGGAACATTTTTCTATCATTTAATCAAAATTGTTGAAGCAAAAAATTCATATTTTTTTCATTTACATTTAGCAATTGCTTATCTAAAAACTATCCACTGTTGCTCAAATTCATTTAAAAAGTTGCTTAATTGTGTAGCTTCCTTAGAATTATATTTACCCCCAGTGAAAAAACACAAGCCAAAAATGTTGAATTTTTCTCAATAAGAAAAATGTTACATGTAACAGAAACTTATAAATATACTGCACAACAATTTTTTTGAAAAGTCTTGCGTCCTGACAGGTACCTACTGGGTATGCACAAATATAGTTTTGGTTTTACTGCATCACGTAGGATCTCTGAGAAATAGACATTTATATGTTTACTGACAATAACGTTTATGTTATGTCAATAGTCACGTTTATGTTTCGCATAAGCTATTAAATTCAACAGAATTAAAAGTGTTTAGCTCCTGATTTTTTTTTGTATTCAATGTCTGGTGCATCACGTTGTAGTGTCCAACATTAGTCAGCAAGCATTGACGGATTCCAGTTGCCCTGGTATCGTTTCTCCATCGTAGCAATGTCCTGGTGAAACCTTTCACTGTGTTCGTCACTGACAGCACCAAGATTTGCGGGGAAGAAGTCCAAGTGTGAATGGAGGAAAGGAATACTGAGTGACATGTTGCACTTCATTGTCTTGTATGCTTTGAGAAGTTTGTCTACCAGCTGAATGTAGTTTGGGACTCTAATTGCCTAGAAAATTGTCAACAACGTCTTTGTAGGCTTTCCAGACAATTTTTTCCGGCCCAACTAACAGGTCTTCAAACCGTTTGTCACTCATAACATGTCTGATCTGGGGGCCAACAAAAATGCCCTCTTTGATCTTGGTGTCAATTATTGTTGGGAACATCTGCCTTAAATAACGAAAACCTTCGCCTTCCTTGTTCAGTGCTTTCATGAAATTCTTTATGAGTCCCAGTTTTATGTGAAGAGGAGGCAAAAATATCTTTGCCGGGTTGACAAGAGATTCATGTGCCACATTTTTCTGTCCTGGAACTAACTTGTTACGGAGTGGCCATTTCTGTCAAGAATAGTGCGACTCTTATCTGCTGTTCCATTCACAGATGAAACAACAGTACTTTGTATAGCTGAGCTGCAGTCCTAGTAACAGAGCAACGACTGTAAGATCTCCACAGATATTCCAGTTGTACCTGCTATACTGGACGTGCTTCAGCAACAGTTCCATATTCTCATACGTTTCTTTCATGTGTGCTGCATAGCCAACAGGTACTGAAGAATGAACGTTGCCATTGTGTAGCAGAACAGCTTTCAGGCTTAACATTGACGAATCAATGAAGAGACGCCAGTCTTCCGGGTTGTGATCACAACCCAAGGCCGAGGACAATCCTTCAATGTCACAACAAAAACAGAGACTGTCAACTTGTGTAAAAAAATTTGGTTATATCATGATGTCGGCCTCGAAACACAGAAATTTTTGTACCTGGTGACAGCAAACACCATTCCTGCAATCTTGAACCCAGTAGCTCGGCTTTTGCTTTTGACAGACGCAAATCTCTGACCAAATTAGTTCAATTCGGACTGTGTTATCAGATGTGGATCACCTGATGAGCACAGTTCAAAATCCGGGTCAATGTCACTGTCAGTACCCTGCATTGCAGTTTCTTCATCTGGTTCGTCTAAGGTCCAATCCTCTGGTGGTTTCGGAATTGGAAGACTGTCGTCATGTGGCACATTTGTTTTTGGCAGAGAAACCAGACACATTAGTCAAGCAGTCTGTCACATGGTCTTTCTGTTCTCGCCATATCATCAGAACAGCAAACGGCATCGTCTTTCGATTGCCTCTGAGCCAGGCTCTCAGACTGACAGCACATGTCGCACAGCAAATGTGAGGCGCCCATTCCTTGTCTTGATCACCAATTTTACAGTCGAAATACAGATGATAAGCTTTCTTCACAAGAGCAGTCATCCAACGTCTCTGAGGCACAAGTGTATATTCTCCACAGATATAGCAGAATGTATCGTGGCTGTTATGACATTGACAAGGCATATCACCCAACACCAAAACGTCTATAGCATCAAGCTTACTTACTGTTATATTGCTACAGATACTATACTTTACTATACTGATACTATACATACACACTGACTATTTATATTAACCAAATGAGCAGGATCGGTGTATGCAAGCCACCTTTATAGCATGCTGAGACAGCGTCAAGCTTGTTTAGACCTGCCCAGGCATGCCCAGGATGTCAACTTCCACAGAACAGCTTCCAACCTGGCCTGCTTCCATGGCTGGATATGCCCAGGCTGCACAAACCGTTGTTAAGTCACTTATGGGAGCGAAAATGTTTTGATACAAATATAAGAAAAAATCATGACAAAACTGAAATGGTACGTGATGGGTAAATTTTGATGTGATTTTCGTGATCAGCACCCAAAAATCTAGAAGAAACACCCAACATGTTCAAGAAGCAAAAACTTTGTTGTACAGTGATATCAAAATATGAACATAAATACAATAGAAAAGGTATGTCTAGTGTCCACTGCTGTCTAATGTATACTAAATCTACATCCTCCATGTGTTATGTTTTTCTTTTGCTTGCACATGAGAGGGTCGATCTTCAGTGCCTGATCCACACAATGGCAACCACATTATGTTATTGTAGGCTACCACAGCGCAAGGCTTAATTACTTCCACATTTCCGCCAGTATGAACATTGACAGTTGCTGCATTGTAGATAATGCTTATGGGACTCATGTCTTTATTGTTTTTCCGTTTGACCACAACGATTTTGCATTTTTGGTACAAATATGCTGCATGCTGGAGCTTTACATGACTTAAAGTCGCCAGGCTCATCACAGCAGTTTGGTCTGTGTCAATGTGTGATGACCAATTCACATTGTAATCAATTTTGCTTGATTCACTAATGGTTCAGTTTCAGTTTGTTGTTAAACTGGATTTACAGCTTGTTGTTTACATGCCATTATGTGTTTTGGATGAAGGCTCTGCCTCATTCATGCATATTGGTAGAGTGCGCAAAATGCATAGAAATATTCTTTTTTTTTTTTTTTTTGTAGCATGAGTTTGCAACAGAATACTGTTCCAGGCGTTGTTTGCATTTAATACTTTACATTGGATCATAACAGCTTAACCTGAGAGACATTTGGGCTTAGCTGTGTTTACATAGAGTTCCCAGCCCAAGTGACACTTGGGGTTAACAAAGAATAGGTTTTAGCAAAAGGAAAGAATTAATGTCAACAAAAATGGGGATAAAATGGATTAGATTTGTAATGTTTTTTTGTGGTCTGCATCTGTAATGCTTCTCTGAAGTAAAAGAAATTTAGGACATTTTATGAAAGGAACTATTTAGACTAAAATTTAATAGATTATATTTAGCATTGTTACGAGGGGTGCACTCTGTTTCTTCAGTGTGACTTTCGTAGAAGTTTGATGTTCCTTAGCAGCTCTGTCTTAGCTTTTTTTATAGCAGAAGGATATCTTGTGTCAGTAACTACTATTTTAATGCAGGCTGTTCCTTGGTTTGAATACCCTTTCTGGGCTGCAGAGGATCTTACTGACTTACCCATAAAGGGACGTTTTGATGGGGCAGTTGCAGTAGTGGATGGTTATGTTCTTCCAGCTGCACCCTTCCAGATGTGGGAGCAAAATTTTTCTGAATATAATGATGTCCCATTCGTAATTGGAACAACCAGACAGGAGTCAGATTTCAGGTAGCTACTTCCCTTTTTTTTCCACTATCTGAAAGTTTTAGATTTACTTTACAAGATGTTTGCAATTTGCATAGTTCTGTAATCCTTAGTATATTATTGTCTCAATTTATTAATTAAATGTGTCACACACATTCCACATATAATTGTAAACCCATGTGCATAAGTTGTAGATGGAAACAGAATCAAAGAGAAAATGCAAAAAATTATTTTTGATATTATAATGCATCAGATAATGTGGAAAACTGACAGACTTTTATAGTCCTAGCTGTGGCTGTGATGTGTGTATGTATCTAGCTATAAACTGTAAAAATGTGCATGGGGAGCAGAACAGGTTAATTGATAGCCACATATTATTTGCTTTACAAAACAAAAAAAATGAATATGTTGCTAAGATATATGTATATATAATCGAGGAAGATGATAAGGCTTAAATGGGCAGCTTACCATGATAGAATTCCAGACAACTGGGACCAGGACAGTTTCACCACTATCTGCGTCTCAAAACCATGTGGTCTCGGGTTTTGAAATTCATTTTTGAAACTGGTGAGAATGCCCCCCCTTAAATTTAACACAAATGGGATTTGCAGACTCTGTTGGGGGAATGAGAGGGGGTGGGCTCAAAAACTCACAGTTGAAAAATCACTTTCATATTCATATTTGTGGCATTTTTATGTTATAACTTATTCTTTATTGTGTTTACAATTCATAGTTGTTTATGTTTATTATGTTTACAATATTTTATAAAAATAGAGTAGATAATGTTATCATTCAGTCTTTCAAATAAACTATTTCATAATTACATTAATAATAATAATACATTTTGTTTATATAGTGCCTTTCCCATGCTCAAGGCCCTTTTCTGCTTTTTCTGCTATTTTACCTTTATAATTGTTTCTTTTTGCACATGGTGATTTTTCACTCTTATTTAGCCACAAAGCCAGACTTGCCATGGGGAAAATAACATCAGTAGAGTAATACAAAACAATCTATCTATCCAGCTATGTCCTAACTACAGGGTCACAGGGGTCTGCTGGAGCCAATCCCAGCCAACACAGGGCACAAGGCAGGACACAAACCCCAGGTAGGGCGCCAGCCCACCGCAGGGCACACACACCCACACACCAAGCACACACTAGGGGACAATTTACAATCACCAATGCACCTAACCTACATGTCTTTGGACTGTGGGAGGAAACCGGAGCACCCGGAGGAAACCCACGCAGACACGGGGAGAACATACAGTACAAACTCCACACAGGGAGGACCCGGGAAGTGAACCCAGGTCTCCTTACTGCGGAGAAAAAAGAAGATAGGACAGAGTGGAAGAAGCAATGATGGAATCCAGCATGCTTATGGCAGATCTGACAATGTATGAAAATGAGACAATAAATATTCTGTTTTCAATTCAAGAGTATTTATTGTCATTTCATCCGTATACAGTAGTACAGCATACAGTGAAATGAAACAACGTTCCTCCAGGACCATGGTGCTACATAGAACACAGGACAACGAAGAATCCACAACACATAGCATAAAAACACGTAATATATAACAAGGTGCATGTGAGTCAAATGTGCAAACATGTGCAACCACGTGCAAGCATTGCAGAGAGGAACACATACAGTATATCAGATATCAGACCGGTCCATGAGTGTTCAGGAATCTGACTGCTTGGGGGAAAAAACTGTTACACATTCTGGTGGTAAGGGCCCAATTGCTTCGGTACCTTTTTCCCAATGGCAGGAGTGTAAACAGTGAGTGTGAAGGGTGTGTTGGGTCATTCACAATGCTGGTGGCTTTGCGGATGCAGCGTATGGTGTAAATGTCCATGATGGAAGGAACAGAAACACTGATGATCTTCTCAGCTGTCTTCACTATCTGTTATAGGGCTTTTACAATCCCTGACTCTGCAATTTTCAAACCAGACAGTGATGCAGTTGCTCAGGATGCTCTCTATGGTTCCTCTGTAGAATGTTGTTAGAGTAGCTGGTGGAAGATGGGCTTTTCTCAGCCTACGCAGGAAGTAGAGCCGCTGCTTGGCTTTCTTGGCTAAAGAGCTGGTGTTGTAGGACCAGGTTCTCTGCCAGGTGGACACCCAGAAATTTGGTGCTATTGACGACCTCCACAGTTGATCAGTCAGTGTTCAGTGGCAGATGATCACTCTTAGTCTTCCTAAAGTCAACAATCGTCTCCTTTGTTTTGCCTACATTCAGAGACATGTTATTGGCTTTACACCAATCTGTTAACCGCTGTACCTCCTCTCTGTATGCTGACTCATTGTTGTTGCTGATGAGACCCACCACAGTCGTGTCATCGGCGAATTTTATGATGTGATTAGAGCTGTGCATTGCTGCACAGTCATGAGTCAGCAGTGTGAACAATAATGGACTGAGCACACAGCCTTGAGGGACTCCAGTGCTCAGTGTGGTGGTTCTGAAGATGTTGTTTCCAATCCTGACTGCCTGAGAGGTCTCAGTCAGGAAGTCCAGAACCCAGTTACAGAGGGAGGTGTTCGATCCCAGCAGGATCAGTTTTTCCGTCAGCTGCTGAAGAATAATCGTGTTGAATGCTGAGCTGAAGTCGATAAACAGCATTCGAACGTATGTGTCCTTATTGTCCAGATGAGCAAGAGCCAGATGCAGAGTGGTGACTATTGCATCATCTGTTGAACGGTTCTGGTGATAAGCAAACTGCAGGGGGTCCAGTGAGGGGGGCAGCAGGGTTTTGATGTGTCTCATGACAAGCATCTCGAAGCACAGGACGGTAGTAATTGAGGTTGACTTCATCATCTGTTGAACGGTTCCGGCGATAAGCAAACTGCAGGGGGTCCAGTGAGGGTGGCAGCAGGGTCTTGATGTGTCTCATGACGAGCTTCTCGAAGCACAGGACGGTAGTAATTGAGGTTGACTTTTTTGGTCACGGAAACTATGGTGGTGGTTTTGAAGCAGGTTGGGACAATGGTGGTGCTTAGGGAGATGTTGAAGATGTCAGTAAAAACGTCTGCCAGCTGGTTTGCACATTCCCTTAGTACTCTGCCAGGAATATTGTCTGGTCCTGCAGCCTTCTATTGGGTTGACTCTTCGTAGAGTATTTCTCACATTGGCCACGGTCAGATTTAATGCTTGGTCATTAGGAGGAGAGGTGGTCCTCCTCATCACCACGTTGTTCTGTGCTTCAAACCATGCATAGAATTTATTCAGCACATCTGGAAGGGAGGTGTCACTGTCACAGGTGGGTGGTGTAGTCCTGTAATTAATGTTAGCCTGGATACCTTTCCACATGCTCCGTGCATCTTTGTCATAAAGAAAAATTCCCTGGATTCTCTGGGCGTGTGCGCGCTTTACCGCTCTGATGGTGCGGGATAGTTTGGCCCTCGCTGTTCTCAGGGTGATTTTGTCACCTTCCTTGAAGGCAGAGTCCCAGGTCCTCAGCTTAACTACTTCTGACACACATTTGAGATTGCACTGAGGCTATATCTGGAACACTAATTGCAACATGGAACTTGACTATGTATGAGGCATCATTTAGAAAATATAAAGTGATTTTATATGCTTTTTTTCTGTAACCACTGTAAAAGAAAACACAAAGAAAAAATATAGTTGGTACACAAGCTAGTGACTCTTGTGTATTTAAGAGAAAAAATAATGCTGTTAGTATACAGACATATATAGATAGTCTTTCCAGACATGAGTCCATTAGTGAGGCTGTGCTTGCTGGATAGCCATGGCATTTAAATGTAGTGGAGAGCGGAAGGGACAAAATCTGTCCTAGAAACGTAGATTGGGTCACAGATCATCTTGTTTCGAATAATCTGTTTACAGACAAGGGGGTTGAGCCCCTGTCACTGCTCATGGTGGAACTACAAGAGATACGAGTCCTGAGAATGCTCCCCATTCACATGTATGTGACATGCTCCCCCTTACACCAGACACTGAAATGTGGTTGGGGCCCTGAGTAATCAAAATGGAAGAAAACAATACAGCCAGTGTCCACAAGGGGTGCTAAATGTGTTTTTATAGTGTAGTATATATACTAGTACAGCGATGGTGACCCTATGACACGTGTCAAAGGTGACACACCATGACATTTTGAGTGGCACGCCAGTATTCACCAACACCCAAGTTACCAAAGAAATTGAATGGACAAAACTATAAGAAATATGAGACCCTGCACCACTCAGAGCTTAAAATGGATTCTTATCATCTGTATCAGCACATCATCTGTCACCACAGCAGCTGCACAGGTCAACTGACTTCTAACCTCTGCACCGGGAGCTTATTTTCAAAGTGCAAATGTGATATCTGCAATTGCAGCCTTCAAAATAAGCACGTTATCTGCTTTTACATTTGTTGCTCGTATGAAGTGGATTGAATTATTTCGTACCTGCAGAGTTTATAGCCAAGAACTTTATGAAATTGTACCATTTATTGAATGTAAATGTGGTACCGTGTGCATATTAGAATTGTAGTGTTTGTAATGAATGACAAAACATCAGAAGAAATGGATTTTTAAATTGTGAAAACTCTTAAAAAAATTATAGAAGTTGTAAATTTTTATTTCTTCAATGTTCTAGTCCTGTTGTGGAGGAACTTCAAATTAACAAATCCCGATTGAGTGATAAAGGAAGTCGTCAAAGCTTTTAATATTCATGGACTGAGAAGTATGGCATTATTGATAGAAATAGCAAATCATTATGCCTATTGTGTCATGAAACAGTGGTAAGCAGACTATGGAATGTAAAAAAACATTTTGAAGCAAATCATCACTGGCTTTTGGAAAAATGTGAGGATGAAAGGAAGGAATAAGTTTCTCAGCAGCTACCTTTCAGTGAGTGTCATTTAAATAAGTTCCTTAAATTTTTAAGAGACCCTAAAAATTTAACATCATAAGTTTCATCATTACTCACTCCATAACTCAGCATGGAAAGGCCACCAGTGAAGCAGAATTTATTAAAGAAACCCTTCTAAAATGTGCACCTTTTTTCAAAATATGCAAAATAAAAATGGTATTATTAAGTATATTTCTGATTTACCACTTGAAAGACATACCATTAAAAACTGAGTGATGACAATGATCTCCGACGTACAACATCAATTAAAAGGTCACTTAAATAATTGTAAATTTTTTTTGATTTGTCTTGATGAAACTACTGATGTCACCTCATCAGCTCAGTTGCCATTGTTGCAAGATTTTACAGTAGTCAGGCACTGAGAAAAGAGCTGGTAAGGCTAGAAACAATGCCCATAAGTACATCAGGGAATAAAATATGCAACATTCTTCAAAAAATGTTATATGCCTATAAATAAATAAACATTATTTATTTATTTTATTTATTAATGTTTATATGTCTAAAGTTGTGTCTGTGACAACAGATGTGGCTCCCTGTATAGTAGAAAAAAGGGTTGGATTTGTGATACTCTTTATGGAAGCTATTGAACATCCAATGCAGGATTCACAGATCTACATGATGTAATGACAGCTGTAACAAAAATAGTGACTTTAATAGCTGCTTGGCCCCTTCATGTCCCAGAATGTTGAATCAACTTACAGCGGACTGCTGATGCACAACATTGTGAGGTGGTTGAACTGAGGAAAAGTCCTTGAAAGATGTGTGGAGTGCTATTTATGCCAAGAATAAAAATTTAAAACAGTTTCCTCAGCTCAGTGATTGTACATGGGTCAGCAAACTGATGTTTTTTTACAGACCTCTCGGTTCATATGAATGAACTGAAATTAAGGGTATAGGGTTCTGGCAAAAGCATGTAATTATACTTTTATAATTATAAAAGCCTTTGAAATTAAACACATCTGTTGTCACATGGCAGCGCGCACAGACACAGTGGCTGTACTCTCTCCCTTTTCAGTACTCGTTGTGTGTTTATGTTTATATGTACTGTATATTTAAGTTCAGCCTGGCAAATCTCAAGTATAGTCACATAGATCTTATAAAATTGGATTTCAGCACAACCAGGTTGTTACAAACGAAATTTTACACTCACATCCTGGAGGAATAGCAGGGAAAACTGGTTCTCTCTGGACTGTTGTAGGCTTAAGTAATCAACAAAGGTGAAGAAGATACAGGAAGCAAAAATGAAGATGTCGATCCGGCCTGTTTGTAAAGCTAAGGAAACATCAACATAAACCACCATTTCCCAGTATATTTCTCACTAATGCCACATCCATCACAAACAAAATGGACGAATTACATCTACAGATTTAAAAGAACAAACTTTCAATTTTACTATTGGGCAGCAAACATAAAACATATAAAAACCTGGACATTGACACAAATAGATGAACATATGCAGGCTTGGTCTACAATAGAAATAGAGTCCTGCAGTTCATCTTTATATTCCTTGCTTTGCGCCTCAATAAATGCAAATTATCGCCAATATACTAATAACCCAGTAGTGCTTCACTCACTCAGAATATGGAACCAATGTAGGAAACATTTTAAGATAGAGAATCTTTTATCGGTGGCACCACTGCACGAGAACCACCTTTTTCAACCATCGCAAACATATGCAGTTTTTAATGTCTGGAAAACATTTGGGATTAAATCACTTAGAGATCTGTACATAGACAACGTCTTTGCATCCTATGAACAATTACATTCTAAATTTAACTTTCCAGCAACACATTTATTTCACTATCTTCAAATTAGAAACTTTGTTAAATAGAACCTGCCCAATTTCCCTCATCTCCCACCTCAATCTATGCTGGAAAATATATTCATCAGTTTCAAGGACTTAGACAGAATCTCTGAAATATATAAAACCATTTTACAGTCCCTCCCTTTCAAAGATCCAAGAGGACAATGGGTAAAGGATCTCTCCCTCAACATATCAGAAAAGGAGTGGAAGGTAGCAATGCAGAGAATTCACTCGAGCTCCATATGTGCAAAGCATTCAATTATTCAACTAAAAATTATATATCGAGCACATCTGTCTCGTTTAAAATTGTCCAAAATGTTTCCAAGGCAAGATCCAACCTGTGAATGCTGCAGTCAAGTTCCAGCCTCACTGGGTCACATGTTCTGGGCCTGCACCGAACTAACCTCATTTTGGACCAAGATTTTTAAATGCCTTTCAGACAGCCTTGGTGTCACAATCCTTCCTAATCCACTAACAGCTGTGTTTGGTGTACTTCCAGATGGGCTTAAAGTGGAGAAGGACAAACAAACTGATTGTCTTTACTACACTAAGTTATAGGCTTGACTTATCTTGCTCAACTGGAAGAATCCTAACTCTCCCCTTTTAAATCAATGGGTAACTGATGTTATATACTATTTGAAATTGGAAAAAATAAAATTCTCACTTAGAGGATCTGTGCAGAATTTTTTCCAAACCTGGCAGGATCTAATCAATAACATTTTAGAATAAGCTTTTAAAGCACTGAGGAAGCAGATTCTTTCCCTTTTTTTGTCTTCTCCATTTATCTATATTCACTTATTACTCCATCTATTTGCTCATTTTTACTAGGTTTAAATTTTATTCTGCTGGCCATGCTGTCTTTCTCAGGGATGGGGGTTGATTTGTTTTCAATCGTATTCTTGTAAAATTGATGTAATTGTATGGAATGTTGTGTGATTTCAATAAAATTAATAAAAATGTAAAAAAAAGTAAAATAAAAATAAAACAACAAACTCCTAAGTGACTGTTGCATCTTACTGTTCACAGAGACGTGGCTAAATTTGTTTATACCAGACACAGCCATTGAGCTAGCAGGACATACAGCATTCCATTTGGATAGAAGTAAAAACTGCTATAAAAGTAAAGGTGGGGGACTTCACATTTACATACATAATAGGTGGTGTACCGACACTAAAATCATGGGCAATAACTACTGTCCTGATTTAGAGTATCTGACAATCAAATGCAGCCCCTTTTACTTACCTCAGGAATTTACTGTTGTTATAGTTATAGCTGTTTACATTCCACCGGATGGTAACACTGACAGAGCTCTAGGTTACTTGTCCAATACCATTAATTTCCAGAAAAACACTTATCCCAAAGCCGCTCATATTATAGCTGGTGATTTCAACCACATGGACTTAAAAGTAGTTCTCCCTAAATTTCATCAACACATTGTTACTGTCCGCAAACATATATGTGTGTACACCAACCAAAAACTCTGGATGACAAAGGAGGTCAGATATCACTTCAAGCACCGCAACACAGCCTTCAGGACTGGCAACAAAGGCCTTTACAGCACTGCCAGCCTAAAGAGAACCATCAGAGAGGCTAAAACATCCTTGCAAAAGGAAAATTGAGGACCACTTTGCCAATAGTGACCTAATGGTGACTTTGGCAAGGCATCCAGCACATGACCAACCACAAAACTAGTAACCACATGGCTGTTGATACAGACATCTCGATGGCAGAGGAACTGAACTATTTCTTTGCTCGCTTTGAGGTGGAAACAGCAGAGACGGTCACGTCTAAGCCCCAGCCGATAGGCCTCATCTGTCTCACCTCACCTACTCCAACCCTCTACAATCGGACCTTTACAGTGCTAGAGCATGATGTGAGGCGGGTGCTCAGAGCAATCAATTCAAGAAAGGCTGCCAGTCCTGATAGAGTGACAGGACAAGTTCTGAAAGAATGTGCTATTCAACTCTCTGGGGCCTTCGTGAAGATCTTCAGTCTCTCCCTGTCTAAGTCTATCATTCAATCTTTCCTGAAGTCTACCACGATCATTGCTCTGCCAAAAAAACAAGTCATTAGCAGTCTCAGTGAATACTGTCCAGTGGCACTCACTCCAGTTATTATAAAGTGTTTCAAACAACTGGTCCTACGACACATCAAAGCCAGCTTCCCAGTCACCATGGATCCACACCAGTATGCTTATAGAACAAACAGGTCCATAGAAGATGTCATCTCCACAGCTTTGCATACTGTACTTTCCGATCCTGGGCAGCATGTGAGCTATATGAGCATAGGGTTTATATCTGAGATTATCTATACTTTGTGGTTTTATGTTCATTTTTTCAGCAGTTTTATTTTTTTTTTCTCTTGTACATGGTAAGTGAACACTCACAAGTTTCAACCAAACAATAAATATGGCTATAATTTGCTAGTATTCCATTATGTACAGGGCTTAAAATTCATTTTTAAAATTTGGAGGGAAGCGTCCCCTTAAACTTAATACAAGTAGGGATTCCAGACTCAGTGGGTGGAATGAAAATATGTTTGGGAGTGTCAAAAACCCTTTACTTTAAAAAGCACTCAGATATTTATATTTTAGTTGTTTTTTTAATGTCACAAGTTATTCTTTTTGATGTTTACAGAAATGTATAAAATGTTGAGTAAATAAAAGTTATGTCTTTCAAATAGTTTATTTTAACTTTAAATGTTTGATTTTGCATGTAGAGATTTCTACTCATTTATCCTAAAAGCCACACTTGCAAAAAAATCTAGAGAATGTAAAATAAAATGAAAAAAATGTATTTTATTTTTTTTTAATCCATACTATATTGTTTTCCTGTCAGAGTATAATTTTCTTCATCTTTAAGGCAGTTGAACAGGCAGCATAAGGCAGTAAGTGTAAATGCTGTTAATTGAAAAATTCACATATTTAATTAAAATTTGGTTAATAATTCCTTTGCTTAAACGGCTGAGTAGTGCAGACTGATTAGCAGTGTCACTTTGCAGATCCTACATGCTTGGTTCAAATCCAGCACCTCATTGTCTGTTTGGAGTTTGCATGTGCTCTGTTTTTGGGTACTCCAGTTTTCCTCCCACATTCTCAAGGTATGCAGGTTGCATTAAATTACCCCTGTGTGTGTGAGTAGACCCTGATGGCCTGGTACCATGTTCAGGCCCTTTCTGGTTTATGGCCCATGCAGCCAGGATAGACTCTTGATCTCTGCTCCTCTTTATTGGAGTAAGCAGGCTTGAGAATGATTGTAACTTTAATAGTTTGCCAGTGAACATATTTACTTTGAGATTACCATGGGTTGTTGCCAATTGTGAAGGTGATTTGTAGTGTCATAGGTAAGGGTGTCTTACAAAGTCCTTATTTTTCTGCTGGATTATCTTTTCAGAGTTAGGGAGGTGGCAGCTAAGGCATCAGCCAATTTTCTTGAAGATTATCCTTCAGGTTTGTTCACTTTTTTGTGTGTCTTTGATTTTACTTTTCAGTTTTATTTTACAGGCAATCATTCCACCAAAGAGGTTTTTAAAAATGACGATTACAAGTGTCTTGAAGTTTAGTCACATCACAATTACAAATTGGCTGTTGTCCAATAAAAGGGAGTGAAACTGATTATGCATCCACTAAACAATCCAAGTCAATTTCCTGAATGGTTCTATTTAGTGCAAGAAAATACTTCACTTTAACAAAGTTTAGTCTAGTGTCTTCTTAATAAGGGTGTGAAATATTGGCAAAAATTAAATCGATATTTTCTGGGACTTTGATGATAACAATAATTACACAGTATTTGCATCCTTTAAAAACGTGCCTGTAAAAGTCTATTGATCTAGCTTGGTCTTGTTAACAGGATATTAATTGTAGCTTACTAATGAGATTAGTGGAAACAGTTTAGTATAAGTATATATATATATATATATATATATATATATATATATATATATATATATATATATTATATATCATTTTCCTTAAGTAAAATAAGGCAAAAACATTTAAATCACCAGTCACAGTGTTACTGAGATCAAACAGTGCAAGTATGAGTGAAGAATTTCAAGGTGGCCTACAGGATTTGCACAAAAGACCAACAAAACTATTATAACGAGAACATTTTAAACAGACACTTACCCTTAATGTAAACAAGATATGAATCCAAAGGGAACAAAATACTAATCATAATTCAATCATGTGGGGTGAACATTACACTCTGGATAAACAAACTGCTCGGCTGTAAGGTGAATTGTGCAGCATACAAGCAAGAACAAAAATCTAACATACTGTACTATAGTGTAAAAGTCCAAAGTTCTGTCAAATACTGCACAGAAAAAAGTGTAGCATTTGTAAACAGGTTCTGTCAGATATTGCACAAAGCTGGATTAACACCCAAGCCTATAACATTTTTAAACAAATTACTAACTTCACATTCTGTCCAATATTGCACAAAGATATCAGAAAAAATGAAAACTATCAAGTTCAACCAAAGAAACTTCAAGTTGTGTGGCAGAAACAGTCTGTCCACAGCATGCGGCTTCAGAGCAACACAGTTACATGTTACAACATTTCCTCCTGAGCTGAATGCCATCTCAGAACTTGGGCTGCTTGAGGCAGGGATGCACAGGTACTTTTTTTGTCAAGTTTATAGTTTTGCCAGCTAAATTTGACAGAAATTTGATCTGAGTTCAAACGATGCTTCTATATTTGAACTGAGAGTTCAGCGAAACAAAATTCAGCAACAGATGGCGCCTATGCAGCAAGTGTAGACGTCATCTGTTGTGTGCCCAACTTGTCTCTCTGCTCTCACTGTGAAAGCATCTTCTCTTGTGTTATGCTCATGTGTTTTCAGTGCTTTTTTCAGTTTATTGTTGGTGTGTTTGGTTATATATAAAACCCCTATCTATTAACCATGGCATCCAAGAAGAGTGTGGAAGCAAAGAAGCCTAAGATGAAGGTTGTAGTATCGACAATTGAGGTGAAATGGGTGTTGTTTAGGGTCTGGGAACAGATTAATTCACTGTCCTTTATTTCTAATGGGGAAAATATTTGGATTTGAGACAGGTCAGAGTTCAAACAGTCTCCAGAAATTAATATGTTCGAAGTATGAGGCACCACTGTACTTTGTACACAAGTCAGGGCAGGATGGAGTGGGGCAAGGAGGCGGGTATCTATGCAAGTGTTTTAAGTAATGAAAAAAAAAAAAAGTTCTTTGGAATCCAGGACCCCCACAGCCATATGCATCTTATGGAAATAAAAATAATCCATTCAATATTAATTAAAATAATTCATCCAAGTTACTTAATTTTTGGGGGTTTTTTTTTTTTGCCCGATACCCATGGGGCTCCATACTTATTGTGCGTATGTATAGTAGTCTAGCCTGTTGGGTTACAGGAGACACTAAATATGTGTACTGTCAAGGCGTGTTTTTGATTATTTTTTGCAGAGTGAGTGACATATTCGATAATTTCAGCTCACACCTCATTAAAACAACAATTAAGATATTATCATAAATGATAAATATCACACACTCTTACTTCTTGGGTGCATTTTTTTTTTATAAAGGGCAATGCATGCTCTGTCTTTGCCTCCTGCTGTGCTGTGCACAGCTCCACTGAACAGCCAACTGCCAAACTCTGAAGCTTCATTCTGTGGTTTAAAGCAACTGTATCTTATGCATGCAAGCTTAACAAAAAAAAGTCATTCATATGTAACAAATAAGCCAAATAAGTATTATTGCAACAACAAACCAGTGAGATTGCTTACCAAATAGGTTCTTTAAATTAACCCAATAAAAATCTGAATTTGTGGGAGTTACTACATTTTTATGGAATGCCTGCAATGCCCACCGAATTTGAAGCCATTAATACCATCACAATTACAATCATCAGAACTACAACATTTGGCCCAACAGTGAAAGAGTAACGTAGATTAATTTCTTCTCTATTGCTGAATTCTTAGTCTTCAACTTCTATACATGTAATTTGGTTTAGAGAAAAGGTTGGATGAAATTTCTAAATAGCAGTCTGATGATGAAACAGACACACACACAGACCACTTGTAGAATGGTAGGTTAAGGTCTTGTCACATTACACAGTACCACAACATAATGGAAATAAGAAAGAAGCGCAGAGGTTGCAGCTGAACTCCTTGTACCTGGAAAGCACTTGTACGGCACTGGCAACTGGCTGTCACAAAAACAGGAGAACTTCTGATACTTTGGGAATATTAAACTTGTGCTGGAAAAGGTTATGGAGTTGTGTAATCTGACATCCGCAGCCAATGACATCAGCAATTATAGTCATCATGTAGGACCTCCCCTCTGTCGTCTAATGTGCTACTGGCTTGTCTGCTTCCGAAGCAGAAATTGTTCATTATGTTTTGGTTAGATAAGAATTTAATTTCTAAGATTCTGCTGTCTTATTTTGGAATTTGCCTCGGAATGTTTGTACTTGAGAAAACATCTTATGATTACCTACTAAATGACTTTTATATAGTTCTGTAGATGTTACTAGTAGAACCTTTAAACATGTGTATATAAAAGCAGTGAGTAAAACCATTATGTAAATTATAAAACAAAATCACACATATGTCTATATAACCTTTTTAGGGCATATATTTCACTGAGGGTTTAATTATTGATATTACATACTGTTAAATCCTGTTCAGAGTCACAGTAAGTGACAGCCCATCCTGGTAGCATCAGAGCACAAACTGGGAACCCTTTGAGGACAAAGTAACTGCTCAACTCAAATTACAATCTCAAAATGTATTTTTATCAAAATGTATTTTAGATTTTCAGGATTTAATTTAGGATTCTTTTTAATGGTTTGAAGACACAATCTTGATTTTGCCTTGTGAATTAAAATTAGTTTCTTCATTAAGACAGTAGATTTAATCCTTTGTACCAATGGTGGATTAGAAATGTGTCGGTTTTCTTTTGTTAGTTTTTACTGATTTATTGTCCTATTTAAGTCACAAACAAGCAGATACTAGTTTTTAATATTAATTTTTTTTCACATTATAGCCCAGCATTTAACAACATCTCCATTTGGACTTGGGACGATTACCAATGGTTTGTTACAGGTACTTCTAATTACCATTTTTTAAAATTTAAGGATTCACTTAGTGGTAGCAAGAAAAATAAGAAAATTATAAATTATTTATATTAATGATTAGCTGAAAAGATTTGACAGCTGCCACACTAAATCGTTTAATGCAGTGAGAAATGAATTCATACCTTCTTGGTCATAAACAAATAGCAATATGTATTTTATTTACATTTTTTGCTTAAAAAGATCAGGATGTGAAAGAAGATTCAGACTTACTATTTTAGTGTCTGTGTAAGAGTCATAGATATTATCTGTTTCTGAAAACAATCTGAAGTGATATTCCAAGAAGGAATATGTGTAATAAAAACAAAACTAATTTAACAAATGTAATTCTGAGAGTGAACAATAAACAAACAAAGGGATTGTTTCACTGTGCTAAACATTTATTCTTTATTTTGAAAAGTCAATTAAGAAAAGATGTGAAATGGAAAGAAATAATCTGTTTGTCAATAACAAACATGAAATATCTACCGTTCCTTCACACCAGCATTTTCCAGAGTTTACTTTTGGTGTCCAAAGCATTTCTATATCTTGTGCATTTTCGGTTCACTGCGCTACATGGCTTCATCTCAGTAGTATTGGTGTATATCGAATTGAAAACAAATCAGCATTAACTAAACTTTGAGCAGAATTAAATACATTTAATTTTTTATGTGCATCAATGTATGCGATTAAAATGTATTTTCTTAATTTTATTAGACAAGCTGAAGCCTTTTGGAAACAATATCTCTGAAACAGCACTTTCCCTGTATCAGGAATTCAAACAGTGCCAGGTTCCTAAACGATGTCCGGAGAAAACTTACACCACCATGGTAACGGATGTGAGGATCACTTGTCCAAGTAATGACCTTGCCAGGCGAGCTGCAAGTGAGACTCTTTAGCATTTGTTGTGTTTGTGTGAACATTGTTGGTAGCCTGTGTGAATGCACACATTTGCTCAAGACTCTGTTGCTGTGAAAAAATGTGTGAAAGTTTACATTTATACTTGAGCACTGATCATTGTTTGCATTCTGGAAGTCAGTGTGCTTGTCTGTACTTGGTGCATTTGTGTAGGAAATGCAATTTGTTTTTATTTTTGATTTCAATCAGAAGTGTACAGTAACTCATACAAAATAATCATCCTTAAACTTTCATACACTTTCCTAACACACTAAACTTCCAAAAAAAAGCTATCCTTGTAAAGGAGTTGCACTGTTCGGATTGCCTGGTGATGTTCATTTTAGGGAGATAATATTTGCAAACATTTTCAGCTACTGCAGCTGTCCAGATTCAAAGCTGCTGATGCACTAAAGAACTAAAAGTGAGCTTGCTAATATTTTCTTAACGTACACTGCCATTGCATGGATTTCTGTGGGTTTACACTTTTGTAACGGCCGACCCCTTTTTCCCAGCCGGCAGCTACACCTCCAAGACCAGTGGCCTGGATAATTTACTGAGAAATAATCTACTATCAAGCCGTACTTCTTACCATTTGAACTTTTCCCCACAATCGACGGTGAAAAATATAAGCACACAAACAGGATGTAAAATTAAACAGATTATATGTATTAAATGAAATGAAAAAATAGAAACATATAAATATCCCTCCACCCCAGCAACAACAAGACACCACCAAACATATATAAATATATACAACAAAAACCCTCCCTTGTCCCTGTAACAAATAAACACACAACACGAATAACGACAATGAAAGACAAACTGAAAATGAATGAGTACGTGAGTCCGGTAAAAAAAAGAAAATGTCCTGAAAGCGGATGACTGAATTAGTGATAGAGTTGCTTGATTCTCCCCGGAAAAAAAAATGGAACAGCCTCACCGTGAATCCTCGTGTATGTGGTGGATGATTAAGTCCTACCCCGGGGTATCTCGTGGTGAGGTCCTTGAAATAAATCTGGCAGATGGAAAACAAACTGGATGGATAAGCGCAATATGGAAAACGGGTACAGGTTGCTCGTGGTCGTAATGTTGAAACAAAATCTCCTTCTCCTCCTGATGGCTTATATAGTCCTGTGACGGCTGTGATTGAATGATTGTAAACAGGTGTTTTCCAGGTTGGCGGCTGTGGTCTCCTTCCATCATCCGTCCCCCTTTTTACGGGGACGGCATAAACTGATGCACAAACAGTAACGGGACAATGAAACGCGACGCACTCAGAACTGACATTTAAAACACTATGTGGCCCCGCTACATTCCCCCCCCCCCCCCAACCTTGGACAAGGGAGGGCCGAAGTACGGCTTGAGATTGGCCACATGGATAGTGTCTATCTTGGAGTCAGTGCCGATACCCCTTTGAAACTGGAAATTAACGGGACCTGTTTGAGAAATGATTTTGGCCGGACCTAACCATTTAGGCGCTAGCTTGGCGGAGAACCTTTTGCTGGCATCCGAGAGATGGTGAGCTCTAATCCAGACCAAATCACCCGGCTGAAAGTGCGCTTCCTTACGCCGGGCATTATATAACTTGGCATGTCTGGATGTCTAACTCACCAACCTCTGTTGGATTCTCCGCCGTAATTCCTCAATTTTAAATAGGTTATTGTAAGTGGTGGTTTCTGGATTAGGGGCTCTGGGAAGGAGTTGGTCAAGCGGGCCCTTTAGCTGTCTGCCCAGCGCAACCAAAGCAGGCGTCTCACCTGTGGCTTCGTGCACAGCGGTGTTCAGGGCAAACCGGAGCTCGGGGAGCCATTTATCCCAGTCCTGATGGCGTTCACCCACATAGGAGGCGATCATGTTCTTCAGGGTCCGGTTCACTCGCTCTGTCATGTTAGCCTGGGGATGGTAAGCTGTTGTCAGGTTTTTCTTCACTCCCCAGGCTGTATAAAAGTTCATCTAATAGAGAGCTCGTGAACTGCGGACCCCGGTCTGAGACGATGTTCTTCGGCACCCCCCAGCGGGTGAAGATTTCATTTTTCAGGGTGGAGCAGATCTTGTTAGTCTTGGCATCCGTTAAGGCAAACCGCTCCACCCACTTTGAAAAATAATCAATTACCACCATCAGGACGGTCTTCCTCGAGCTGGTAACAGGAAAAGGCCCCATCAGGTCGACTCCCAAGTCTCCCCCGGTCCATCCGCGATTGTCGATTGCAGAAATCCTGCCGGTTTACCAGGTGGGTTTTTGAGCTGCTGGCAGGTGATGCACTTCTTCACGTGGTGGCAAACGTCTTTCCGGACAGACGGCCACCACGCAACCCCCAGGATCTTTAATAAAGTCTTTGTCCTTCCAAGGTGACCACCTAAAGGACTGTCATGATAGTAAGTAAGGAAGTCTGGATGAGCCCTTCCGGGACCACTAGTTGGTGTTGTAGACCCCCAAGGGAGGATGGAGTGGTCCTGTACAGAACCCCCTGGAGGTCCACGAAGTGTACCCGGTCGGTACGCTGCTGCTCCAGTCCCTCCCTGATGCTCTGGCAGAATGGACTGGTGGCTTGTGTTTGAGCCAGGTCTTCAAGGCTTCTTGGCAGAGGGAGGATCATCTTCTTTGCCTCTGCCAAACACACCATCCCGGTGGCTCCGACACCCTGGACAGAGCATCAGGCACAATATTGCCACAGCCCTTCCGATAGGTCACCTTGAAAGTGAAGTTCTGGAGGCGGAGTACCCACCTGGTTAGACGGGAGGAGGTCTTCGGGTGATTAAATACCCAGGTCAGAGCGTGATGGTCGGTGTACACTTCAAATTCAACCCCCTCCAGATAGTGTCTCCATTTTTCCACAGCCCACACGACAGCCAAACACTCTTTTTCAGCTGTCGAATAATTGAGCTCGGCGCCGTGCAAGGCTCGAGAGGCGTAAGCGATGACGTGTTCAGCCTGGTGGATTTTCTGAGTGAGCACGGCGCCAAGCCCCAGGTTGCTGGCATCGGTTTGTACCTGGAAAGTGAGCTGTGGATCTGGCTGGGCCAGAACGGGCGGCTCTTGCAGGTGGCTCTTTAGTTGCTCGACTGCGTCCTGGCACTCTGTTGTCCACTCCCACGGGACATCTTTTTTTCTTAGTTTGTTCAAGGGAGCTGCTATATCAGCCATCCGGGGAATGAACTTGTGATACCACCCCACTAACCCAAGGAAACGTTGCAAAGATTTCAAATCCGTGGGCGTGGGGTAGTCTCGGATGGCTAAGGTCTTCTCGGGGTCTACAGCGACCCCCTCAGATGAAAGAATGTGCCCGAGGAAGTGTATGTGGGGTTGAATGAAGGTACACTTCGTGTTCAGCGTAAGGTGCGCTTGATGTAATCGTTGGAAGATGGTGTCCAGGTCCTGGAGATGTTTAATAGAAGGGGAGTAAATAATGACGTCATCGATGTATACAAAGCAGATCTTGCCTATCAACCCCCTCAGGACTTGCTCCATGAGCCGCTGGAAGGTGGCCCCAGCATTTTTAAGCCCAAAAGGCAGGACTGTGAACTGGAACAAGCCTTCAGGGGTGATGACTGCCGTCTTCTTCCTACTCCCCTCGTCCATCGGCACCTGCTAATAGCCACTGCGGAGGTCTAGTGTGCTGAAAACTGCAGCTCCATGCAGTGACTCCAGAATCTCATGAACCAGGGGCATGGGATATGCGTCCAGGCTCGTCTTCCCGTTAACCCCCCTGTAGTCCACGCAGAAACGATAGGTGTCATCCGTCTTTACGAGGACCACAGGGGACGCCCAGGAGGAGGAAGATGGTTCGATTATTCCCTCGGCGAGCATTCGATCCAGGTGTTCTTTAATTATGCCCTTTAGTGGAGAAACGCGGTAGGCTCGGTGCCTTATTGGAACTTCGTCCGAGGTGTGGATCACGTGGGTAACTCCACGGGCGACTCCCAATTTCTCAGTCCACACCTCGGCCCACTTCAGCACTGGCCTACTTCAGCACCGGCCTTACCTCTTCGGGCTGTTCCTCCACAGGGGCTGCCGCCGAGGTGCTTGCGTCACTCCTCACTGCTGCGTAGAAGCCAATGAATTCCGAGCCCAGATCTTCTTTGGATTTATGAATGAAGTCGCATACCCCTTCCCCTGGCACCGTATACCCCCCTGGGACTGAGATGGATGGTCATCCTCATGGTGGTTAAAGAGTCCAGCCCAAGGAGTAACGGGACGGACAGGTGCCGGTCATCCAGGACATACGTATCCATCTCCCAGGTGGTGGAAAGTACACTGTACCTCAAGGAGACTTTGCCAAGGGCTCTGTGTTCACTCCCATCTGCCAATACAAATCGGACAGACGGGGCAGATGTTAAGTTGTCTGTCGGTCGGCTAATCTTCTTCCACATGCTTGAGCGGATTAAGGTGTGATGGCTCCCTGTATCCACCACCGCATCTACCTGCCACCCCCCGCAGCTTCACTGGGACGATCAGGAGGGACGTACTCGCTTGAATGATGGCGAGATCGGCTTCCGACCGGCAAGGTTTGGCTCGTTGGGGTTTTAGGGGCTGGGTTTCTCGTGTACTGGCTTGTACTTTATTCCAGTACGTTTGAGTTTCCCCAGTCCCGTTCCACTTGCGAGCCCACCTTCACCAGGTCTTCCACCGACCCCACCACCCCCCTGAGACCCCCAGCTAACCACGGGTTGCAGGCATTAAGAATGCGGCGGACCACCTCTTCTTCAGACATAGCCGGCCGCCACTTCAAACACAAAGCCCGATATTCATAGGCGAAGTCCCGGATGGATTGCGAAGGCAGTTGCACCATGGATCGCAGCTTGTCCTCCAGGTCAGATTCATAGTCTTCCGGAAGAAAAGCCGCGAGGAAAGATCGACGAAAGGATCCCCAGTCTTTAATATTCTTCTTGGCCGTCAGCCACCAGCTCCGCACCGGCCCCGAGAGGGATGCCCCTATCACCCCCATAAGCTCTTCTGGGGTTAAAGGGTTAACAGCCAGGTACGCCTCTCCTTCCACAAAGTTGAGGACATCATCGATGTTATAAGGAGCCCCCAACTTGGGAAAGGAAAGGCGCACCCCAGGAACAGAGGGCCGATTGATGTATTCATTTATCTTTTCGGCAATATTCTTCTCTATTTCCCTTTTGTATTTATCTTTTTTTGAACTATTGATGTCAGCTACTAAGTCCTACAATTAGTAATGGAGTTGTTCAATTTTTAAATGCTGTACTTTGCAGCATTTTCTTCAACTGTTTCTTTTTTAACTCCTTACTCATCCACTGAGTACCTGTCTTTAATTTTCTACCTGTCCCATATTTTTGCATGAGGTTTTCCCATATTGTATGTAATATTCTTGCACCCTAATTCAGTTTCTTCACCACATTCATATCTAAAACATTGTCCCAGTTTTTACTTTTAGATTTTGACACTACTTCTCAACTTTTGACTTATTTAAGTGAAATGTAATAGTTATAGCTGCGGTGGGTTGGCACCCTGCCCAGGATTGGTTCCTGCCTTGTGCCCTGTGTTGACTGGGATTGGCTCCAGCAGACCCCCGTGACCCTGTGTTCGGATTCAGCGGGTTGGACAATGGATGGATGGATGTAATAGTTATAGATTTTATATATACACTTCGCCAAAATGGTGTGAATTTTAATATGCTTGCTAGATCCTGTTAGATCAGTCCTCTGTAAATTCTGCCTTGATTTGTTACAGAATATTTAATTTAGGCAGACTTTTCCACTCAGTTTTTTCACAAATTAGTTTTGAAAAACAATGTTTTCATCTACAATCTCCTGTTTCTGTGTTTCTCCGGTTTTGGGTAATTAAACTACTGTTACATCCTCACTACACTTGCTGTTTTTGGTAGTTGTAAAGGTTTATTTTTATTTTGTTAATTGTATTGGAGGTCAGTGCCACACCCCCTGTGCCATATCTGTGTCTTTCTATTCAGACCCAGATATCCTCATTAAAAGGTTGCTTATTTTGAGTATTTAAATCATCTTGTGTTTTATTTAGTTAGTTTCTTTATTGACTTTATTTCACTAGGACATTGAGGCTCAGTACTGAGGTTCAGGTTCTTGCCCTCAATAAAAAGGCATATCCATATCCATATTACTAACCGAGAATGCTAAACCGGATGATGGACGCAGGCACATCCGGCCATGGGCCGTAGCTGCAAAAAGACGTACTGCGCAGGCGCAAAAAGAGTCCGCGAGAGTCAGCTGAGGAGCCGAGAAAGGCGGACAAAAGAGGGCGAGAGAGGCGGATGAGGGGGCTGCGAGAGGCGCAGGCGCAAAAAAGAGTCCGCGAGAGTCGGAGAAAGGCGGAGAAAAGAGGGCGACAAAGGCGGATGAGGGGCCGCGAGTGGCGGACAAGACCACAGAAAAAAGGAGTGAGCACATACAAAAAGGAGAAATGAGGCGCAAAGTCAAACGCAGGAAAAGCACGAAACACATTGCACACGAAACTAGACCCGAAAAGAAAAAAAAAAAAAAAAAAAAAAAAAAAAGAGGCTCGCCCACAACAGCAAGGCACCCCCCCCCCCCCACCCCCCCTCCAGGCACCGGACGGGACACACACCAAGAGGGGGATTCAACAAGCCCATGGAACACAAAAAAAAGAACACAAAACCCCCCCACAGACCCTACAAGCGAGGGACGGGACACACACAAAGAGGGGGATTCAACAAGACACAGGAACACAAAAAGAAAGAAGACGCTCGCGCAACAACAATCCTCACCCCCCCCCCCCCCCACATCCATAAGAAGTCACACCCAAAGCCACATATTCTAAAGTGAACGTCAGCACCTTCACACTAGACAGCATAGGTGTCAGCATTGGTGGATCTCCTTACAATAAAGCACTATTAACCGTTCAACTGCAGAAAAGGAAACATATTAACAGTGACTGCGACCCTCCTTATTACTTATCCATATTTCGGATGCTGAGAAAGAAACAAGTCATGAATACACGGTCACGGGTACAAAACGAAAAGGAAAGGATAACAGGAACAAACACACGAACATGAAAGAAACAACAAAATAGACGGCTATGCAGCATAGGTGGATCTCATTACCATAAGGCACTATTAACCGTTCAACCGCAGAAAAGTCTCCATATTAACAGTGAGTGCAATACTTCTTATTACTTATCCATATTTCTAAAAGAAAAAATGTCTCGACTCCAAAAAACGCAAAGCTCAACTAAAGCTTCTAACTAACGATGTACCTAAAAGTAAAACTTTATGAACTGCATTAGATCCTACAATAGTTCATTTGCTTTTAGTAAATATCAGGCCACCAAAAGGCAATGGCCCATACTGCTTTCCCATATGTGCACAAATACTGCATCGCATTGGAACAGTGCACCCTGAAACAAATCAACAACGCAAATATGCACAAATCTACATCCTAGATCCACATTACGCAAACTATCAATCAAAGTGCTGCATCGCAACAGGCACGGATTCAAAACGAAACACCTCCCGTCTCAGACATACGTTAACGGCAAGGAAGGCTACAACGGGCGTCTCACACAGCACAGGCAAATTGATTACAGCTCCAAAACAACACGTCCCAAATACTACATATGCAACAACGCGCCTCTCAAACGGCACAAGCAAAACATACCCCGGAAAAATTCATTCGGATTAATGAATGTCATTTGCAATCATTGTCATTCAGTTCACGTCCCTGAAGAAACAACTGGCAATACAAGTAATACATTTAGACGTTGTTGTCAAAAGGGTCAAATTAGACTGCCTTCTTTACATTCATATACTGAATATCTACAGAAGATTCTAACTAACGATGTACCTGAAAGTGAAATCTTTATCAACTGCATTAGATCCTACAAATCGGTATCCACTATGAACATTAACGGTGGCACTGCACGTGACATCCGTCTTCAAAAAATGTTGTTTATTGATGAATGTACAATGGCATGAAGTCACTTACTCAACACCATTCATAAACTTCTACAAACGTTTATGAATAATAATATTCGATTTGGAGGAAAGGTACTTTTATTAGGAGGAAATTTTAAACAGTGATTAGCTATTCTTCCAGATGCCATGCACTCAGCTATTGTTCAGTGCACCTTAAAATACGCAGACAATTGCCATTGCTTTCAAAAGATACAGTTAGTAAAAAAGATACGATGTCCAGAACCAGATCATAACAATTGCTTATTACAACTGAGAGATGGTACACTCACCAATACAGATGGACTTCAGCCACATATTATTACAATTCCTCAAGCCTTTATCTGCGACGACTTAGTTACAGAGAGATTTGGAACAGCAATCTCATTAGACCAAATGCCCCTTTTAACACAACGCACTATATTATGTCCAAAAAATATTAATGTGGAAAACATAAATACCCAAGTCATTCCATTACTTCCTGGAGAGACACAACTCTTTCTAAGCTCTGACAAACTTGACTCTGATCACAACAATAACCATCTTAAATGACCTTACAAGTTCTGAGCTGAAATTACCTTTTACATTTAAACGGCGTGTACAAAGAAATTTTCAAATAAACCTTTACACTGTGCCACACACTTTATTGTTTGCTTTCTATTTGCATCATCTACACCGTCACACTATTCTATATCTCATTCATACATCATGCTCTTTGTCATTCCCAACACCAGGGGTTGGCGAGCAAAGCGAGCAGGGGGCGGAGCCCCCTAGTTGTAACAAGAACAGACCATGTATCCCAACAAGCTGGCCCATCCCATTCACCTAGATCATTCAAAATAGCCATCAAGTCAAGATATGAAGGTCCCTAAAGTTCTGCTGTCTGCCGTACTACTTGATAATTTATCCCATGTGTCTGTGGTTCTTTGCAAGAACAAAAACTTTCCAATATTTGTGTGAAATTGGCCCTTAACAAGTTTCCAACTGTGTTCCCATGTTCTTGTTGCAGAATTTATTTTAAAGTAACAGCTGGGATCAAGTGTACAAATAATTCCTTTCATAATTTTAAACATTTTGATAATGCAACCTCTTAATCTCTATTTGCTTAAACGGAAAAGGTTCCTCTCCTTCAGTCTGTCCTTATACCTCATACCTCTTAGTCCCAGAGTCAGCCTAGACACTATTCTCTGGACTTTTTCTAGTGCTGCGATGACTTTTTTTGTAATATGGAGACCAAAAGTATACACAATAGTCCAGGTGAGACCTCATTAGTGCATTATATAGCTTAAGCATAACCTCCCTTGACTCATACACTTGGTTGTTTCTGTACGCTGTCTTGATGTACATAGTGATGTGTTTACTACGACGCTTAGACCTTCTTATAAAACATAACGACAAGTTTCAGACCCTCCATTTTGTATTCAATACTAGTTTAGCACTGATATGTACAATATACATTTTACAAAAAAATAGAACTACCACATAAAAGACTACACAAAGTAATAAAATACAACTGATTTCAAACTTGCATTGCTTACACATCCAAAATCACTGCAGTTTACTCAGTGAACTCTCCTAACTAACTAATTAATGGGAGCTAATGGCAACATTTGAGTGTTTGGAGTGAATATTACTAAATCCATTCATGTATTTCCTATCAATGCTGGGTCACACTTCTCAGAAGAGACAGATATTGTAATATTGGTTTCTAATCATTGCCCATCTGTTTCTGTCTCTCTCCCAGTGTACACAATGACATTCTGGATCTGGTTTGGTGACAAATCATGATCTATGCACAGTGTCCTTCTTAGGTCAAAGCTCATGGAAGCCTTCTTCGTCCATAATATAAACCAAGGCTTGGTGATCTAATCAGAGAGTGCAGAGCAGGACATATGTTTTAGTCATTAAAAACTAGACCTAGCATCCCAAACAATAATAAGCAAGACAGAGAACACAACACTTGAGATGTCTTTATCAATACTGCTGGACCTTCTCATTCCTGCGTTCTACTCCAGAAAGAGTCACTGCTCAGTTCTACAAGATTCTCGGATGGTTAGGGACCTCTTATTCGGGAGCGGATGTATCCAACTGTGTGGACCCGTCCTGTGCCACCTGATTAAGTTCTTCCAGTTCCTTTTTGCAACACAGGCCAGCTTATACCTCCTCAAGATCAGCAATTCCTAAACTTGAAATATTGGATTACCTGGTATTTCATACAAATAAAGGCCTTCCTGGAAGCAACTTCCACTAAATTTAAACATAAAGCAGGACTAGCATTGTAATGACTTTGTTTTAATAACTTGTTGGTAAAACATGTAACCTTTTTTAAATTAAGAATTTAAATGTAACTTAGACCAAGTGTTGTAGTTAATTTACACTTTCTTAAACCTGAATATACTATTAATAGACTTTCACAAGCCTCCTATTCTGCCCTACTGTTACTGCCTCCTGTGTAACAGGATGTAATGGAGTAACTCTGAAGTGCCTGTCGACCAACCTTTTTCCCAACATTTTTCTCTTACATGTTTAGCAAAGCATTTGTTGTTCTCCTAATACAGAATTGACATTCTGCACTCTGCTTCTAGTATTAACGTGGCCATCTACACTGTGATGGTCTTAAATATACTCCACATCTCATTTGCTAACTGCCTGTGTTCTTTCCATAGAGCAAAAAATTCTCCAGCTTAAGGATGATTTAACTAACATATCCTGTACTCATTTCTGCTGTCTTTTTGTCTGGTTTACCATTAATAGAATGCTGACACTGGCAGGGATCCACTCAGTATCTCATCTGTCTTCATTTCATGTCCTCGTACAGAGCGACTGGTCATGAACTCCGGGCCTCCACTTCACAAAGGATTGTTTATTCACCTTGGCAAAAGTGAATGTCCCTTTTAAATTTAACAGAGCCCTTTAATCTTGAACAGTGATATTAACAATGAACTTCCCTGCTTATTGTCCATTTACACACTGTTCAGCTGACGCAACAACTTTAATCATTTTTACTCACACATTCAACATTGCTGCTGTGCATTTAAAATAAACCGGGAAAATTGCTTCTGATAGGAAAACATTTTAAAAACGGACACACATTTCTACTTACCAGCAATCAAAAAAACATTTTTGGAGAAAACACTGCAGGTAAATTAAACTCGCACACAAATGTAACAGGCATCCATCACAAAGACTGATGTCAGCATACAGCATATGCTGTGTTCACTAGGCCCATAATTCAAAACAATTATTTTATGTTTTCCATATATGACAATGTGTTAAGTTTTATATAAGTTATTGGGTGTGTGCATGTGTACAGTTTGTTGTCAAAGTACTTACTTGTGTTTGTGTGTATGTGTTCATATGTTTGCTCCAATTTGACAGATGGAATTCTGACCAAACATTATTGTTTTATTTGTAGGAGCCTTGAAGAGTCCGGTGTACCGCTATATAGTCACTTACATTCCATCTACTGAAGCTCGTGTGTTTGACTTTATTCCATTCGCTGGTCGCTTTTCATACCATACTCTGGATACCACTGGCTTCTTTAAGACTTTTGATATTATGCAAAAAGCCACTACTGCCATTGACAGACAGTTCCAGCGGCTCATGCAGAAGTACTTTATCCACTTTGTCAAAACAGGTAAGCAGAGTCACATGTTATTTACGTGTTGACTTGTCCTTCATTAGCTTTTCCTAATAACCAAGTTAATCCAACAGTCATCAAAGCATATAAAATATCTAGTGAGAGGCTGGATAATATTCATAAAGAATGTCTTGTCGCGGCACAAACTTAACAGTAGATACAAGCTCCAAATAAATACATATTGTGAGAAATCTCATATCAGATCTAGAGGACATCTGTAAAGACACCTCCATGACATTCCACTCCGAAGGAATACCACATGGGAGAAACTGGCAGCATCTTTCAATGTGCACCCTCCGAACTGACAGCCAAGCAGCACTGTGTGCTTAAAAAAAAGGGGGGGGAGCCTGAAGGGCAATTACAGGGCATCAGACAATGGCAACAGCTGCCATCACTTGTAGATATTAAAGTGATTACTTGATTAGGGACATGGATTCTTCACCATTTTACTGAAGATAAAAGGTTAAATGTATGTTTATCCTTTTCCTGTATTTTCTCTTACTCAATATATATACAGTCATATGAAAAAGTTTGGGAACCCCTCTCAGCCTGCATAAGAATTTACTCTACTTTAAACAAAAAAGATAACAGTGGTATGTCTTTCATTTCCTAGGAACATCTGAGTACTGAGGTGTTTTCCAAACAAAGATTTTTAGTGAAGCAGTATTTAGTTGTATGAAATAAAATCAAATGTGAAAAACTGGCTGTGAAAAAATTTGTAAGTTTGCTGATTTGAATGCATGTCACTGCTCAATACGGATTACTTGCAACACCAAATTGGTTGGATTAGCTCGTTAAGCCTTGAACTTCATAGACAGGTGTGTCCAATCATGAGAAAAGGTATTTAAGGTGGTCAATTGCAAGATGTGCTTCCCTTTGACTCTCCTCTGAAGAGTGACAGCATGGGATCCTCAAAGCAACTCACAAAAGATCTGAAAACAAAGATTGTTCAGTATCATGGTTTAGGGGAAGGCTACAAAAAGCTCTCTCAGAGGTTTAAACTGTCAAGTTTCAACTGTAAGGAATGTAATCAGGAAATGGAAGGCCACGGGCACAGTTGCTGTTAAACCCAGGTCTGGCAGGCCAAGAAAAATACAGGACCAGCATATGCACAAGATTGTGAGAATACAGACAACCCACAGGTCACCTCCAAAGACCTGCAAGAACATCTTGCTGCAAATGGTGTATCTGTACATCGTTCTACAATTTAGCGCAATTTGCACAAAGAACATCTGTATGGCAGGGTGATGAGAAAGAAGCCCTTTCTGCACTCACGCCACAAACAGAGTCGCTTGTTGTATGCCAATGCTCATTTAGACAAGCCAGATTCATTTTGGAACAAAGTGCTTTGGACTGATGAGACAAAAATTGAGTTATCTGGTCATAACAAAAAGCGCTTTGCATGGTGGAAGATGAACACCGCATTCCAAGAAAAACACCTGCTACCTACTATCAAATTTGGTGGAGGTTCCATCATGCTGTGGGGCTGTGTGGCTAGTTCAGGGACTGGGGCCCTTGTTAAAGTTGAGGGTCAGATGAATTCAACCCAATATCAACAAATTCTTCAGGATAATGTTCAAGCATCAGTCACAAAGTTAAAGTTATGCATTCCAACAAGACAATGACCCAAAACACAGTTCAAAATCTACAAAGGCATTCATGCAGAGGGAGAAGTACAATGTTCTGGAATGGCCGTCACAGTCCCCTGACTTGAATATCATTGAAAATCTATGAGATGTGTGGATGCTGAATGGGAAATGGACACCAATATAAAATAAAAATCAAGTTCTTTATTCTTGGTGAGAGGAGGCTACAGACCATCAGTCTCCCCGTAGCCTGCATGTAGCCTGCAGCCTAACGTGAGGCCTCCCTCTATATACCTTCTTCATGTATTAAACAAAAAAATATATACATGGCAGTTCATTTTGAGGTTATACATAAATTATAATAGCTTACTACTCCCTAAATTGGAATGTGTACATTGCTTCTTTCAGATAAAGAGGTTATCAGAGCACTCACAATTTTAAGAAATAGGCTCAGATAAGTTTAAGCAGGAATTCAGAAACTATCACATTGATTTATAATATCACAGGGTGTTCTGTTAATATCAAGAGGTCAGCATTTTCTCATAAAAGAATGCAAGCCAGTCTTATATTCTGTGCATAAACTTAATTCCTTTTCTACCTAAATGAAGATCAAATCATATAGAAGTAAAAAATCATATAGCTCTCTGCAGAATGATTAATACAAAATACAGTCATTGGTATTTGTGAGTTAAATACTCATAATCATCTGCGGTGGGCTGGCGCCCTGCCTTGGGTCTGCTTCCTGCCTTGCGCCCTGTGTTGGCTGGGAATGGCTCCAGCAGACCCCCGTGACCCTGTAGTTAGGATATAGCAGGTTGGATAATGGATGGATGGATGGATACTTATAATCATTACAGTTAATAATGTTTTCCTCAGATGATTTGAAGCAGGCTGTCTGTGCTCGGCAGCCATCAAATTTAACTGGAGAGATTTTGTATGGGGGCGGCACGGTGGCGCAGTGGGTAGCGCTGCTGCCTCGCAGTTGGGAGACCTGGGGACCCGGGTTCGCTTCCCGGGTCCTCCCTGCGTGGAGTTTGCATGTTCTCCCCGTGTCTGCGTGGGTTTCCTCCGGGCGCTCCGGTTTCCTCCCACAGTCCAAAGACATGCTGGTTAGGTGGATTGGTGATTCTAAATTGGCCCTAGTGTGTGTGCTTGGTGTGTTTGTGTGTGTCCTGCGGTGGGTTGGCACCCTGCCTGGGATTGGTTCCTGCCTTGTGCCCTGTGTTGGCTGGGATTGGCTCCAGCAGACCCCCGTGACCCTGTGTTCGGATTCAGCGGGTTGGAAAATGGATGGGATGGATGGATTTTGTATGGCAGAACGGTCAAAAATACCTCCATCCAGAATCCAGACACTCATCAAAGCCTATAGGAGGCGTCTAAAGGCTATTATATTTGCAAAAGGAGGTTCAACTAAGAATTGATGTATTATCTCTGTTGGGTTGCCCAAATTTATGCACCTGTCTAATTTTGTTATGATGCATATGACCTTTAATGTCACTGCTGAACTACTACTGCTTCCATAAGCCATGCCAAATATTAAAAGGAAGTTGCTACTTTGAAAGCTCAGCCAATGATAAATAAAAATCCAAAGAATTAAGAGGGGTTCCCAAATGTTTTCATATGACTGTATATCCATGCATCACTTGTCTTTTTCTATTGCATCAATTTAAATATACCTGTATTTGATTCGGTATCACATTATAGAAAATCTGGTTTCCTTATTTATTTAATGGCATACAAGTGCTTTTTCACATCCGTAACAGTTTGTCTGATGTATGTGGAATTCATTTTGTAACGTATACCCACCTTACCAAGTCCTTTGAACCTGCACACAAAGTGGTCTCACTTAGTACGCACCTTGGTTCCCCTTCTTTGAGTCCAAGAAGCACACTGTAACAGCACTTAGTCATAGCCTGCTGCCAGTCCGCAGTTCTGGGGCACAGTGCAACAGCACTAAACCCGAAAAAGTTAATAGTTACCAAGATCAGGTCAATGTGGGATTGTCCTGACCTCCACCAGTAAAACCAAATAAGGTTTATTCAGATTCTGGAGCAGGTCCTGTTCAAACAGGGCTAGGTTTGCAGAGTAGGATGTGTATGCATTCCCTTTAACTTCAGTTTTGCACAACGTCCTTCACAACTTATGTGCCATCACCATCCAGTTCTCCATTATAATTTGCTTCATGGTGGCACCACTTCTTTCTTTTATCAATGTCGGACCATGGGTCATCTTTAACTGATGTCCTACCAAGATGAATTCTGCAGCACATTTTGAAAGAGGCATATGATGGGGACTGGTCCTGGTACATGCTAAAAAAGCAAGACTGCATCTCTGAAGATATTGAGTTTGTCTTTTTTGACATCCATGTTCTCAAGCATAAACTGTAAAGCATAAATGGTAAAAGGTAAGATATTTTAGCTCAGTGTTAATATTTCACAATTCAGGCTCAGCATGTTAATCACGCTTCATGTATAATATATTAAATTACCATGATGTAAATTTACAGTAGAGAGCAGGAGGTAGGATGATAATTTTACATATAAACTTCAATCAGACGCACTGTGGAGGTTTTGGTAACCCAAGACAATGAAAACATTGGAAACAGAGTCAATGTTTTTCCCAATAGTCATCCATCAGGTGTCACATGAATTGGTTGCTGTTTCGGAGACCCTTCAAACTGTACAGTAACACTAATTCTCTGATCTGTTGTAACCCCAAAGTCCTTAATGGCAGATGACACCAACTTGGGCCTGTCACCTTCTTTAAATAGGGTACAGCAAGGTTTCGCCAGACTTTAAAGTTAATTTCCTAGCTGTCAAAAAGACTGACATTTGTAATAATAATATACAGTAGCTAATGTTTTTTTTTGTATATATATTTGCAGGTAAAATGCCTCCAGAGTGGCAGACATACCCAAAGCACATAGCTTTGTTGTCAAACACATTCAACGCAACAACGGATGATTTTCCTAAACAGTGCAGCTTTTGGGAAAAAAATGGCTTTTATTCCTATGCATGGATAAACTGATCTTGTCCAAGGAGTTGTAACTCGACTTAATGAGCCTTATTTAAATTAATCAGGTGATTTTATTTTCCTTCATTTTGGGGTAGGGTGTGGGGGAAACAAATTATAGCCACAATTATAGTGTTAGCAGCACAAAGAAATGCAGAAGTGTGTCTCATTTCAGTTCAGGGTAGAAAAGCATCTTAAACAAAAACTGTAACCTGTGTTTCAGGAGTTAATTTAGTGAAGAAAAAAATTCATAGCAAGTGACAAATGGGAAACAGTACTAGGCTATTTCAATTTTTTAAAGTAGTGTAATACAAGGGCAAATCAAAAGTAAAGACGATTTTAAAATCGCACGGTAAACACAATGGATAGAAGCTGACGCAAAACAACACATTCATGGTGGCTTATGAGTAGTGTGAACGTGCGCAGCACTCTGCCACAAGTCTAGTTGAAGCCAGTGTCAAATGATCGTGGACGCTCCACTGGATTGCACCACAGTGAGATTTCTTTGGGCAAACCTGCTGAAATTCACTGAAAGATGTTGGCGCAGTCCAGAAGTGAAAAAGCATGGCTAAACAAAACATTTCTGAATGAAGTAGAAAGATTTAAAACGGTTAAGAACAAGTGTAACCGACAAAGCTCGATCTGCTAAACCATTGACATCATACACACAAGCCCACATCAACATGATTAGAGAAGATGGGTGGAATACATTGGTCTGCTGTTCCTGCACATTTGGATATCAGCTATAGATCTATGTGTGCCATAGTGCATTAGGAGTTAGGGTACCAAAAAGTTGTGCAAGAGGACTACCTAAACAGCTTACTGATCTACACAAGCCAACATCCTTTGATGAATTTCCAAAGAAATGTCACCATGGCATGCTGTTCAACAATGGTGCGATCCTGCAGCAGAGTATCCATGTTCATTTGTCATTAGTATCAACTAGACTAACAGCAGGGTGCAGTGCTGTGTGTGTGTGTTCAAATTACCCATAATTGTTGGTCTCGTCCGTTGCGAGAGATGGACGTCTGAAGCTGAGCTCCGTTAGCAGCGGTGTTTTTATATTATTTCCTTATTATCCTGAGATATCCTGTATTTATCCAGCCCAAGGGTTCTACTACAGCATATATAAACATGGTGGGCAAGAAAGGGGCTCAGAAAGAAATGGAAAACTAAAGCTGCATCCAAGCCCAGACTTACAAGTCCAAGTTCAAGCTCAAGGTACGGCCTTTCAGAGACTGACCTGGAACAGATGGGCGAAAGCCCGGACTCCTTGGGACCACAGTCCGCAGCATCGTCTCCAGTTGAAAGTGAAATGGGGAGCGAATGTGCGAGTGACGCAGGTCACGATAGCTCGCCGATTGGAGAAGATCATTTGAAACTGGAAAAGGCCTTGCAGTCCACACTTTCACCTACTCCACGCAAGCCGGGAACTTCGGCTGTAATAGAGCCCGCTGCTTCACCTACGGTGCTTGGAAGCAGAAATGATCTGTCCAAACTGAAGGTGATGATCGCTGAGCTCAAGCAAGAGATAAAGATTTACATAAAGAAAAGCGAGAAGGCAACTTAGAAGCTGCGACGGGAGCTGCAAGAGCTGCAGCAGAATAACAAAGACTCAGAGAAACGTGTATACAGTAATCCCTCGCTATATCGCGCTTCGCCTTTCGCGGCTTCACTCCATCGCGGATTTTATATGTAAGCATATTTAAATATATATCGCGGATTTTTCTCTGCTTCACGGGTTTCTGAGGACAATGGGTCTTTTAATTTCTGGTACATGCTTCCTCAGTTGGTTTGCCCAGTTGATTTCATACAAGGGACGCTATTGGTGGATGGCTGAGAAGCTACCCAGCTTACTTTTCTTTCTCTCTCTCTTGCGCTGACTATCTGTGATCCTGACGTAGGGGGGTGTGAGCAGGGGGGCTGTTCGCACACCTAGACGATACGGACGCTCGTCTAAAAATGCTGAAAGATTATCTTCACGTTGCTACCTTCAGTGTGCAGCTTTTAAGTATGCTGCACGGTGCTTCGCATACTTAAAAGCTCAAAGGGCACGTATTGATTTTTTTATCTCTCTCTCTCTCTCTTTGTCTGCTCCTGATGGAGGGGGTGTGAGCTGTCGCCTTCAACAGCTTTGTGCCGCGGTGCTTCGCATACTTAAAAGCAAACAGCCCTATTGATTTGTTTGCTCCTTTGAAGAGGAAGATATGTTTGCATTCTTTTAATTGTGAGACTGAACTGTCATCTCTGTCTTGTCATGGAGCACAGTTTAAACTTTTGAAAAAGAGACAAATGTTTGTTTGCAGTGTTTGAATAACGTTCCTGTCTCTCTACAACCTCCTGTGTTTCTGCGCAAATCTGTGACCCAAGCATGACAATATAAAAATAACCATATAAACATATGGTTTCTACTTCGCGGATTTTCTTATTTCGCGGGTGGCTCTGGAACGCAACCCCCGCGATGGAGGAGGGATTACTGTATATCCGCTTTGAGGCGGCCTTTAATGGTATGCTGGATAAAACTGAGGAGCACATTCAGGAAAATGCGTCTAAATTGAGCATGTTTGCCAGTCAGCTGGAGGATGTTAAGCAGGCATCTCATTTGTAGCATTGGATGTAGTATCTGTTCCGGAAGGGAGATATGTGATGGTTATGGGCAACTTATTTAACTGTAAAGTGATTTTGATAAATGTTTATGCACCTAATGTCGATGATAAGGAATTCATACAAAACGTATTTGCATCCATTCTCAATGTGAACACTCATAAAATTATAATGGCTGGGGACTTTGTGTTTTAAATCCACTCTTAGATAGGACTCCTGTCACAGGGGGGATGACATCCAACACTGCAAAGATAATTACACAGTTTGTAACTGACCACAACTTATCTGACCCCTGGAGGTTTCTAAACCAAAACTCAAGAAAATATTCTTTCTACTCACCAGTTCATCATAGCTACTCAAGAATAGATTATTTCTTTATAGATAATTTCTTGCCTACGATTAAATCTTGCAAGTACGATGCTATTGTTATCTGATCTTGGAGCTAAAGTCATTATGCCCCACACACTCACCTCGTAGATGGCGTCTTAACCCGCTTCTATTAGCAGACGAGAACTGTACAGAATTTATATCCAAATAAATCGGTTTCTTCCTAGAGACAAACACGTCCACAGAGGTTTCTGCAGGAATACTCTGGGAAACTCTAAATGCCTTCTTAAGAGGACAGATTATTTCATATCTTTCCCACAGGAATAAATTAGTAACCAAGAAAGTATCAGAACTAAAAGGCGAAATTACTAGAATAGATGAAGAACATGCCAGGCTTCCAAGCGAGGCTCTACATAGGAAAAGGCAGGCTCTGCATTCAGAACCCGACCTCTTGACAACTAAAGAAACTGAAAACTAATTTATAAATCCAGACATTATTACTATGAACACGGAGAGAAAGCTAATAAGCTTTTAGCTCAACAAATCCACAAGCAAGAAGTTCGCAATGCAATCCCAGTAATCACCAACACGAACAGAGAAGAAATCATGGACCATAAAAATATAATGCACACATTTAGTGACTACCATAAATCCTTATATTCTACTGAGTTTAAAGAAGACAACACACAATCTAATGCATTTTTGGATACATTACAGTTACCACAAATAGATACTTTTAGTGTGGAGGAACTGGATAAACCTCTGGCGCTATCAGAATTACTAGATGCTATAAAGTCACTTCAAGGCGGGAAAGCAGCAGGCCCTGATGGCTACCCTGCAGAATTTTATAAGAAATTCTCCACTCAGCTAGCTCCCCTCCTGTTAGCAACATTTACAGAAGCTAGAGACAATCAAATTCTACCTCAAACATTTCGCCAAGCATTAATCACCGTCTTTCCTAAACAAAATTAAAGACTTATTACAATGTGCATCATACAGACCAATTTCACTTCTGAATAATGATATTAAGATACTCTCAAATATCATAGCGAGAAGGATGGAGAAAGTGCTGCCTTTGGTAATATCACAAGATCAAACTGGATTTATCAAAGGTCAACACTTATCCTCCAATCTTCAATGCCTGTTTGACTTTGTTGGTGAGTATATTACATTAAACACCCCAGAAATATTATTATCATTGGATGCAGAAAAAGCATTTGACATGATTGAATGGAAATACCTTTTCACTACATTAGAGAAATTTGGGTTTGGCCCGAACATTTGTGCATGGATCAAACTACTGTATACCAATCCAGAAGCCTCAGTTTGTATTAACAACATTTGTTCAGACTACTTTAAGCTAGAACGTGGTACCATACAAGGATGCCCCTTGTCATCACTGCTATTTGCAATCGCCATTGAACCACTGGCGGTCCACTGTCGAAATGCTGATCAGATAAATGGGATTATCAGAGAAGGACTGGAACAGAAAATTTCTCTATATGCAGATGATATGGTACTGTATATATCAGACCCACAAAATTCTGTGTCTGCAGTCTTAACAGCACTTACAGAATTTTAAAAGACCTCTGGTCTCAGAATTAATCTGAATAAAAGTGTACTCTTTCTAGTGAATTCTCAAGCATATAATACAGTGATCCCTCACTATATCGCGCTTCGCCTTTCACGGCTTCACTCTATCGCGGATTTTATATGTAAGCATATTTAAATATATATCGCGGATTTTTTGCTGCTTTGCGGATTTCTGAGGACAATGGGTCTTTTAATTTCTGGTACATGCTTCCTCAGTTGGTTTGCCCAGTTGATTTCATACAAGGGACGCTATTGGCAGATGGCTGAGAAGCTACCCAGCTTACTTTTCTCTCTCTCTTGCGCTGACTTTTTCTGATCCTGACGTAGGGGGATTGAGCAGGGGGGCTGTTCGCACACCTAGACGATACGGACGCTCGTCTAAAAATGCTGAAAGAGTTGCTACCTTCTGTGTGCAGCTGCTTCGTGAAGCGACATGCTTCACTGTGCTTCGCATACTTAAAAGCTCAAAGGGCACGTATTGATTTTTCACTGTTTGTTTTCCTCTGTCTCTCTCTCTCTCTGCTCCTGACAGAGGGGGTGTGAGCTGCCGCCTTCAACAGCTTTGTACCGGCGGTGCTTCGCATACTTAAAAGCAAAACAGCCTTGTTGATTTGTTTGGTTTTCTCTCACTTTCTGACATTCAGTGCTCCAGACGCGCACTCCTTTGAAAAGGAAGGTATGTTTGCATTCTTTTAATTGTGAGACGGAACTGTCATCTCTGTCTTGTCATGGAGCACAGTTTAAACTTTTGAAAAAGAGACAAATGTTTGTTTGCAGTGTTTGAATAACGTTCCTGTCTCTCTACAACCTCCTGTGTTTCTGCGCAAATCTGTGACTCAAGCATGACAATATAAAAATAACCATATAAACATATGGTTTCTACTTCGCGGATTTTCTTATTTCGCGGGTGGCTCTGGAACGCAACCCCCGCAATGGAGGAGGGATTACTGTATTAGATTGGACACCTAGGGGTAAACATCACAAGGAAACACAAAGCTCTTTATCAACAATATTTCGCCGTCTGTTTGGAAAAAATTAAGCAAGACTTGCACAGATAGTCAACCCTTCATCTCACTCGAGCTGGAAGAATTAACGTTGTTAAGATGAATATTCTTCCTAAGCTTTTTTTATTTCAAAACATTCTAATATACATCAATAAATAATTTTTTAAGCAATTACATTCAACAATAACCTCATTTATTTGGAACTCAAAACATCCACGTATCCAAAGAGCGACCCTACAAAGACCTAAGGAAGAAGGTGGCATGGCTCTGCCCAACTTTCAGTTTTATTACTGGGCAGCAAACATACAAGCTATAAAAACCTGGACACAAATAGATGAACATACACAGGCCTGGTCGACAATAGCAGTAAAATCCTGCAGTACTTCTTTATATTCCCTGCTTTGTGCCCCAATAAATGCAAGTTATCGCCAATATACTAATAACCCAATAGTGCTTCACTCACTCAGAACATGGAACCAATGTAGAAAGCATTTTAAGATGGAGAAGCTTTTATCTGTGGCACCTCTGCAAGAGAACCACCTCTTTCAACCCTTACAAACATATGCAGTTTTTAGTATCTGTAACAAATTTGGGACTAAATTACTCCGAGATCTTTATATAGACAACATCTTTGCATCCTACAAACAATTACATTCCAAATTTAACTTTCCAGCTACACATTTCTTTCACTATCTTCAAATTAGGAACTTTGTTAAACAGAACCTGCCCGATTTTCCTCATCTTGCACCCTCGTCCATGCTGGAAAAAATACTGCTCAATTTCAAGGAATTAGACACCATCTCTGCAATATATAAAATTATTTTACAGTCCCTCCCTTTCAAAGATCCAAGAGGACAATGGGAAAAAGATCTCTTTAATGTATCAGAAAGGGAGTGGAAAGTAGCAATGCAGAGACTTCACTCGAGCTCCATAAGCACAAAGCATACAATTATTCAACTCAAAATTATATATCGAGCACATCTGTCTTGCCTAAAACTGTCCAAAATGTTTCCTGGGCAAGATCCAAACTGCGAACGCTGCAATCAAGTTCCAGTCTCACTGGGTCACATGTTTTGGGCCTGCACCAAATTAACATCACTTTGGACCAAAATTGTTGTGCCTTTCAGACAACCTTGGTGTCACAATCCCTCCTAACCCATTAACAGCTGTGTTTGGTGTTCTTTCAGATGGGCTTATAGTGGAGAAGGACAAACAAACTGTGATTGCCTTCACTACACTTTTGGCACGCAGACTTATTTTTTTTAAACTGGAAGAATCCTAACTCTTCTCTTTTAAGTCAGTGGGTAACCGATGTTTTATACCATTTGAAATTGGAAAAAATCTAATATTCAGTTTATAATCAAAATTTTAGAATATGCTCCTAAAGCACCGAGGAAGCAATTATCTCCACATTTCTTTTTCTTCTCCATTCATCTCTACTGGCCTATTAAACTCATCAATTTAGGTATGTTTACAAGCCTTACGTTTTACCCCATTGGCCATGCTCTCTCTCTGTCTCTCTCTCTCTTTGTGGTGGGGGTCGACTTGTTTTTCAATCCTATTTTTTGTAAAAATTGATCGATTTGTATGAATGATTACAATAAAAAAAAAAAACCAACAAGTTACCCATAAGCCATTGTGAACATGTTATATTGTGTCAGCTTCTATCCATTGCGGTTACCACCTAATTTTCAAATCGCCATTACTCTTTGATTTACCCTGGTACTAACTGAAGTAAAATACAGATCTGCTATATGATGCAGTTATATTTAAATAGGTGAAAATAATAATGCACAATGCTTGTTTTCTTCCTTTCATGGCACATTTAAATATGCAATGTAGACTGCTATTAGAATGGAGGTAATTATCCAAAAAAAAAAAAAAAAACTTCACCCAAAAACACAGAGAACAAAAAGTATTTTAATGCAGTTTGTATCAACATCACTCACAATAAATAATAATTAACTCTCACGAGTGTGGTTTCATTGAGTCACAGGTCTGCTAAGTGGAAAAAATCTGTAAAGCAGGGTCAGTAAATTGGGCTCTTCCTTGGCATGTTGTAAAAGATTTCCAGAAGCTGACCTGAATATTGGCTTCTACAGAAAGAGACACATTTTTAATGCTGCATATGTATGTTAATTCACTCTTTGAAATACTGGTGGTGGTCACCAGGGTCTTCCTCAAAAGCAGGCCACACAATGAGACCGAAGCTGATCATTAGAGCCTCCAGATTACTCCTGGTTCCAAAAAGCACTGAGGCTCTTGTATTAATAGTACTTGGCTACACATCAGTCAGTGAAGCATCTCATATTGACTGAAACCAAAATTTTATGTCTTCCCCTTTAAACAGGAGGTAGTTGGATCTTGGTGAGACTTGTCATTCCCACTGACCCCATTACATCAGTGGCACACTCTTGCCTTCAGCTCAACAGTTTATGTAAATCATGTGGAAGGCAAAAAGTGGCATAGACTGAGGGAAAGAAATTTGTTTCAGGAGATCAAAGTGATGAGGTCAAATACTGCATGGTTGTAGAAGCTGCAAATCCACATTCCTGCAGAGACATTTGTCTGCACAAAAATTTGCATTTTTCCCCCAAAGCCATCCAAAGTACATCCATCTTTAACCACATTACCCAGAATCCATAGCTATCTTTAAAAATGTCCACTGATAAATAAGGCAGTTGATATATTAATCTACTCATAAAATTCAAAAGCTGGTATCTACACAGTTTACATCATATTTTGAAACATGCATCATCAATTTTTGTGGCACTAAATCAAAAAACCCTTTGGTCTTCTGAATAGTGGTTATCCAAGACTTGTGAACGTGCAACATTTTACCAAATGTCAGTTACATACAGATTGCCAACTGAAAAAAATAATCAATGATTAAATTAAGTCCTGATTTTTACCTGTTAGAAAGATTTGTAACTATATTTGAGACAACTGTTACTTAGCACCTGTTAAAAAATAATTACTCGGAGCTATTTGTTAAAACTAAATGATAAAAATTTTTGATGTTTTATGGCTTTCTCCTAGTCTTGAGATACCTTTTCAAGAGGAGTTAGTTATTTTATGGAGAAAATAAAAATGGAGTCAGAAACAAAACGGACGTAGGCTCCTCTAAGGAAAAAAACATCTCTCTGGAGTTTCTTCCACCAAGGAGAAATACTGACAGTAATTCATTTAGAGGTTGTTCTACCCGGTCACAGCATGTAACACAGTTCTACCTTCTTTTATCACGTCCAAGAGCTAGTCAAACCCACAAACGCTTCCACAAGTTCTTTAGCTGGTTTTGCAGGCAGAAGATTGTGTAATTTCCATTATTTAAGTTGAAATTAAAATTAAACTTGAGATGAGCATCTTTCTTTTCCATCTGTTGATCCAGAAATTAAGAAAGGTTCAGTAGGCTCCGTATCGGTCCTAAGATACAAAAGAGGAGAATGTTAGCAGTGGAATACATTTGATTACAAGGAGGTTTACTTTGTATCTCACTCACTTGTATTGAATTCATCACTCCATTTGCTAATACAGCCATTTTTCCTGCAACAGTTTTCACTCCTTGTTTAAACTGAGCTATATCAGGTCCAGAAGGAAGAACACTTTCAAAAGGTGATGCCACTAAATAAAGTAGAACACAATACACATCTTGGGGTCAGTAATTTAAATGGAAAGGAGCTCTGTTGGGGTCATTTTTTTATAAAAATAAAAAATAAAAACTGTATAACTAACCGGAGGTGGACCGCTGTGACTCGTCACCAAAGAGGTCAGCAGAGCTAATGGATACGTTCCCCGATAGCCGCTCAAGCCGAGTCTTTGCTTCATACTGAGGAAAAAGCTAGAATTAGGCTGGACACTTTAGAACATAAAAATGTTGACAAAAACAGGTCATTCAGCCAAAACTAACTTGATCAAACTTCACCCAAATATTCCCAAAGAAAATTCAAATTAAGACTTGATGGTCCCCATGTATTACTGTCTACCACACTGCTTGGTTACGCATTCCACATATATTTTTTTCTCTTATTATAATAAAAAATGTTGAGAAACATAATCAGTGAAATAACAGCCCCAAATCAATATGCTGCAACACATGCAGTCATAACTTCCCTGCAAGAATTACACAAGAGCTTAAATACAAAAGGACAAGGAGAACAAGACAATGATGAGCCTTGTGTTTTTTTATGAAAAATATTTGAGCCGAGAGTCACTGTATGGTCATAAACGACAGACTCCTTTAACATTAAACTTTTTTTCCCCAGCTTGATCTCTGTGCTATTATAGCATGGACACATACCTCAGCATTACTCTCTCTGCCAAAAAACATATCTGAAGATATGGCCTTAGCATTAGCAAATTTCTGACGTGCTTCACTCGACTCCACTGGAGATGCACAGCTTTCAGGCTTCCGCCTGCTAGGAAGGCTGCCGTAAACAAACAAAAAAAAAAAAGTTAATCAAAAAAAACCTAAACTTAAAAATACAGATGCATATGTTTAGACAGTTGAAAACTACCTTTCTCCAACTGGATGAATGCTAGACATGGTTACTTCTATCTCTTTGGATTCCTCCTTTTCAAGGCCCCATGATGTGAAAGCTGAGCTGGAGTCAGAGTCCCATCTGGAGCTAAAACCCTCACTTGAGGAGAATGGATTATCCTTGTACCTAAATTTGGTAAAAGGAAACCATTTGTAAGCACTGGAAATGTCTAGCACACGCACAAAATCTAATTTGCTTTTGTATTTGAAATATGTATAGCTGTCACATTCTTGACGACTATTTGCTTGAATGAACATTCCCATGTAGAAGAGTAAAGGCATCTATTCAGTCTTCTAAAGAATCAAAATATTTGTGAATCTATAACAGTCCCTCGCAGTTTACACTTTTATTTTTCTAATGATCCCAGGGACCGGTCATGTTAGTGTACATACAAAGCTACAGGTTCATAAAAATATTTTATCAAGACACCAAAGTACTAAAACATTCAGGTGATTTAGAACTGTCCCATGGGTTATTTTAAAATGATAAGTCATATAAAAATGACCTAACTTGAAAAAAAATTTAAAAGAGATGGGGTTAACTAAAAAAAAAACAAAATCATGTCTTAAAAAAAAAAAAAAAAAAAAAAAAACAAAATTCACTAACAAATGTCTGTCTGTCAGAGTGTTTACACATGGTGGAAGAATTATTACATTGGCAGCTTTTTTGGCATGGATACAAAGAGAAATTACTGTAAACACTACTTATTTAAAAAAGGAAAAATAATCAAAGAAAAACATGTATTGCTGGATTTCATCTGGCATGACTAGAAATAAGGTTTGGAAAAAGACTTGCCTTGTGTTAGATAGTGAAGTGTTTAACCAATCTTTTTTAAAAATTGTGCACTTATACTGCTGATTTAAATAAGGCTGGCCACAGCAGGCAGACCGTTTCTCCTCAGTGCAAACAGAAACTCTGACCTAAATGAGAATTTAGATGTGCCTGGTTCCACTTAATATAAATATAAATGAAACCAATCTTGGCATACTGTCCACCTCCTACATATTTTAAATGCAAGTAAATAGGATTTTACTTTACTGTAGTTTTTACTTGCCCTACAGTAAAATCAGTGTGCCTAAAATGTTTGGCTGTCACTCAAGTCTATTTATTTTCTTGGCTGTGCGCATATAGCAACTTGTGATCAACATTCACAACAGAATCAGAGGTGACAACTTCTTCAGTACAAATACGCAGCTTGTGCATAGTTTAGTGGAGATGAGTAACTTAAAAACCACAACCAATACTTGTTGCAGGCAGGACACCCTAGGAAATCTTTCAGCATTGCATACTATCAGATTAACAACGTAGTAAATCACTAATGCAAAGACACCCTCCACTAATAAAGCTACAGAAGGCAGTAAAAGTGTCCCTTCCTGACTGATGCACTTCATGACATTCTAACCACACCACATTCCTTAGTGCTTGGAACTAAAAGCAAATGTCATTTCTTACTTTGGGGGTCCGGATGTAAAGCCAGGCTCTTCCAACATATCTAGTTTACAGCATGATAACTTTGCTGCTGCTGCCGGTGTCTCTTGTTCAATTAGTTGCATTTCTGAGAGTACTGAATGTGAAACCACACTGAAATAAAAATAAGGTACATATGAATGACAGTTTCAAATGACTTTTAAATTATGTATGCTTACAGATTTAATTGTAAATTTGCATTTTTCTTGGGTAGTACACAACATTACAGACTTTACAAAGTTTAGACAATCACCTAGCTGCTAAGCATTCTAAATAATTACAACTATCCATTATCCTTGACACTTAACTCATTTACATTTTTAAATCATAAAAATGTTCTCCTTTGTTCACTCATCTCACTGTGAAGTGAGTGAAGGAAAGTGAAGCTTTTTCCATACACATTGGGCAGCATTTGCATCTTTGTGCTTCTCATGTTTCTGTACTTCCATTCACCATTTGCCAACTTGTCACTTTTGTCAGCTGATCCAAGTCAAAGGCCATTTTTTAATTATACATGTTTGAAAATCCTATTTAACAGGGCAACTGGCTTATTTAGAGTTATGTAGCACAATTAAGACTTTAAAGGGTTTAAGTAATATAAAGGTGTCATGCTATACACCATTACCATGGCTGACTGACTAAGAGTACTGCCACAGATAAGGAATGTTCTTGTCATTCAGTGAGTACAGCACATGTGTTTCTTCCTTCCAAGCATTAAGAGGCAGGGGATACAATTTGTTTTATACCAGTAGGTGTTAAAGTGCAGTTCAGTGTTTACTTGGGAAACATCTCTAGTTCGGTTTAATGTATGCACGTACACATTCCTTTGTGAAATATCCAATTAAATCTTACTATGACAAACCCCACATAAGCATGCAGTGACACAAGATGGATCCCCTTATGATAAACTGTCTCCCACAGGCATCTTTTTTTTGGTCTGCAGTATATCTTCTAAACGTCATGCATGTTGTATTTTCAAATGCAATGAATACAGGCCATTTTATTTGCAATATTACTGATGTCCAGTGAGGGGGTCAATATTCGTGATCTTCCTCTTCAAGTATTAGTAAAGCAGTACACCTCACATACATCTGAATTTTGAAAATGAAGTGTAATACAATTGTGAATCATTATAAGCATCCCAAATACAGCTCCCAACGCAATGCATGTGTCCCCCAAAATGCTTTTCATGTCCAGTCTCATACTGGATACAGGAGTATCGAAATATCCTACTTAAAATCTAATCAATGCAACTAACAAAGAGGAGGGTGATGTAGGATCCCACTTGCAAAAGGTGTCGTCTCAGTTCCACAGAATAGCAACTTCAGCCCCAGCCACTTAAAATTACACCACAAAAGAGTTGATCAGTTTTAGGTGATTCCACTGTCACACGATAGTAACACTGACGAACCTCTGTTACATTGGGGCCACCTTTTTTGCCCTGCCATAAACTGTGAATGCAGAAACCCTTCCAGTTTTAAGTATTGGTTTTGAGAGGTTTACTGCAACACTTGATTATACGGAGTCCATTCAGAAACCTAACTGATTGAAGGGGTTTCCTTTTTGCATGGGATGTCATTATATATTAATGAGTGTGCTGCATGATATCATTTTTTCATAGTTGTTTTTACTTACAACTAATTTTAACATTTGATCATTTTAAAGTTTGTATAGTCATATTTTATGTGCCATGTTACTATTTTTGCAAAGAGTTCTAGTCAAACAAACAATTTGACAAAAAAAAAAAAAAAAAAAAAGTCTACTTCTTGTAGGTTATTATCATGCTACTGTACTATTCCATATTGAAGGGATGTTTCCTGACAGGAGAGCAGCAAAAGCAGAACACTAACCGGACATTGTGCTGTAAAAACGGTGCTGTCCTTTAGATGAGGCATAAAGTCAAGACCCTGACTCTCTGTGGTCATAAAAGATCCCTGGGCATCCTTGATAAACAGCTGGGTGTATCCCAATGTCCAGGCTAAACTGCCCTCCATGGCGTAGTTTTTCTGACCCCCTAATCATCCCCCATCTCTCACCACCTAATAGCGAATGTGTGGTGAGCATACTAGCGCAAAAATGGCAGCCATCACATCATCCAGGTGGATGCTACACATTAGTGGTGGCTGAAGTGGCTCCCCACTCTCTATGTAAATTGCTTTGAATAGTGAGAAAAGTGCTATATAAATGGAAATAATTATTATCATTACTGTAGAAGACAGACTGAAATAGACAGCTGCCAGTGTTTTATTTTGCATTTTAACTAATGGTTCAGTTTGCTTCTGTGTTTTACTGTGTAAAAAAAAGATTTATTGTTGACACACAAGGTGTTTGTCAATCTACACATTTACAGTTTAATATAACTTTTAAACAATGATATTCCCATGATATGTAACACATTAATATGCAGACAAGACCATTATACCAGGCAGCTCCAGATAGTCACTCACCAAATTCCCCATTTTGGGTCCTTAGCTCTCCTTGTAAATTAGATTTTAAGCAACTAAGTCAGAAACTTATGTGTACTACAGGGTGTGGTTTCTAAAGCGAAGCTACTTAAGACGTTAATAAACTAATAAGTGCACATGTACAGTATATTGATTAGTGGAATTAAATTGATATACAGTATAAGGAGATCTTTTTACTCAATGCTTTGTCTGATCTCTCAACTCATACATGGTCATTGTAATCACGATATCTGTAAAATTATTTTGTAAACCGGTGATTGTAGAAGCAAGTGAATTTAAGGATTCAGTTGCTTACTCTTTTTAGAGAGAGAGATTATCAATCTTTTGTATGCATGCAAAGAAACATGAATGTGTACTGTAAGTGTAGTAATTTTGACAATGCAGTGAGAGAGAACTTAATTGCAAAGGTTAAGGAAGAAAAGCATGATCTGTAAATTAATTAGAAGATGAATGGTGCTTGAGCAGTGATTTGTATTTTTGAGACTAAACTGTTGTATATGGGACAAATAGAGTTCTGTGTAAAATATATACAGTAGGTAACCATTTAATCAGAAATAGCATTTATGAATGTTTTAAGGTTTCTGGAAGCCTTTATAGCTGCAGCAAAGCGGCATAAATACACAAAACTGTGGCCATGCAAAGGTCATCACTGCTCAAGCTGCCAAGGTCATGTTCAGAAACATCTAACTCATTAAAAAAATATTTATAATGTATTTTTACAACAAAGCATTTCTGCCATCAGTCTTTGCTGCAACTTAATATTTAACAGCAAGAATATAGTTTTTATTAACTGCCATCTGTGCCAAAAGTGTGTTCTTGGTTAATCAGTCTTCCCAAAGAAGTTTTAGTTGTTGTTCTTCTTTCGGCTGCTCCCGTTAGGGGTTGCCACAGTGGACCACCTTCTTCCATATCTTTCTGTCCTCTGCATGTTGTTCTGTTACACCCTTCACCTGCATGTCCTCTCTCACCACATCCATAAACCTTCGCTTAGGCCTTCCTCTTTTCCTCTTGCCTGGCTGCTCTATCCTTAGCATCCTTCTCCCAATATACTCAGCATCTCTCCTCTGCACATGTCCAAACCAACACAATCTCGCCTCTCTGACTTTGTCTCCCAACAGTCCAACTTGAACTGACCCTCTAATGTACTCATTTCTAATCCTGTCCATCCTCGTCACACCCAGTGCAAATCTTAGCATCTTTAACTCTGATACCTCCAGCTCTGTCTCCTGCTTTCTGGTCAGTGCCACTGTCTCCAACCCATATACCATAGCTATAAGTTTTAATTGTTAAGGCAACATGATTAATAAAAATAAATCGGTAATTAAGGCCTGATATAAACAAGACAGCAGCAATTGGACACAATTCTCTCTTTATGCTATAAATATGTTTTTGAAAAAAAAATAAATAAATACAGGTCCACATCCTGGAAATTGTTACCAAACTGCACAGTTGTGAAAACTACTTAATTGTTATAGACAATAGATTTGTTAAATGAAACTGCAAGATTTGCAACATATTTGTATATAGTTGTCCATACAATTAAATTTACATCAATAGAAAGACTCGTTCACTTTTTTCTCCCAAACAACCCAACTCCTTACCTTCGGCTTCCAAAACCCATCCCCAGTCTCTCTGCTTGCTCTCTCTTCTTCCCATCCATACTTTGCAATTTTTTATCTTCTTTCTTCTTGTCAAGCTGTAATTCATGGTAGGCCAACCTCATTGATGTTACACTGTAAACATAATTCATAAAATGAATAGAAAACTGATAACTAAAGACAAACTGCTAAGGCAGGAAAAATACTTTAATTCAATTAAGCGTAAATGTGGGATAGAACAGTAATTATATTGAATTGTAATTTCCAATTACATTCACTGTTCTACTTTTGAATCAGCTGCTTTGTTCAGAAAATTTAGTTTTTTTTTTCTACTTTTTTACATTTTGCTTAGTGATAAAATGATTGTTAAAACAGATAAAATAAAAATCATTTACACAGAGAAGTCTGTACAATCATGTTACCTACGGCAACTGCATTGTACAGGGGGTGCTTTGGGGGAAGAAAATGGTAAAGACCTGTGCATTCATATATTTTAGTATGCAGCTCTCGAATGTTCCCAAGTTGTTAATGCTTAAGGGAAGATGATCAGTCAAGTCTATTAATATGCACAACCTGAGTCACTGAGCATTCTTTGATTATTTCATTGCTAAATGTCACTTTCCAATACTTTCCAAACAGTAAATGCACATAGCCACTAGGGTCCTATATTACTGACTGCTGCACATTCTGGGAAACATTACATTGACATAAAAAGTGGACAGCTGACCACAGTTCACTTCAGCTCACAATGGCAATTCAATGTAAATTTCAGTTAAAGAAAACGAACAAAAAGTTGGGCATTTTTCTACTAAAACACTTCAATAGTGTATACATATCTGGAAAGAGGGATAGTAGCAAGAAACACATACATCTTGATCACATGATCATGGATTTAATTCTGATTCTAGTAAAAATCCTAAAATGCTACTGTATGTGTATATATACATATAAAAGATCATTAGTGGACTCCATGTGACGTATACACTCACTATGTGGTAAAGGCCTTAAAACAAGCAATAATGAATCAGATGATTACTGCATAGTCTGGATGGCACTGTGGCAGATGCTTCTGAGTACACTCACTCACATTGACTCCTCCGCTTGCTTCTTTGCTTCACATGCCTGCTGCTCCCTCATCTTCTCAGCAACCAGAGCTTGTCGTTCTATTTCACTGAAACTCTGACTGCTTACTTTCTGAGCTCCCAAGCCTTTCTTTCCTCCAAGCTATAGAAAGAAATAAAGCATGAAGCTGCAGTTCTCAAAATGGAAATCAGTGTATAAGACTGAGTCTAAATATCAACTTTAACAACTCCACAAGTATAATTTGCACACCATTTTTCTTTTCTCAATTTCCTGCATTAGTATATTACGAGAAAATTGTCTTTGCTTCAAAAGTTTCAAGATATTTGTTAAAAAGTTACATTGCTAATAGCAATCATATTTAATCAGAGTACTTCGTAAAAAAGTATACCTTTCTTGTAGCAGCAGGCTTCTTCTTTCCTATAAGTGATGGTTTCATTTCTAAAAATAAATTAAAAACATATAAAAAAAAAAAACAAAAAACATATATATTTTTTTTTTACATATACACACACACACACACACACACACACACACAACATATCACATTGTTCTTCCCAGCCCTTTCATGGAAAGATTTTTGGCAAAGGAGCATCTGAATATTCTGACACAGCATTCAACAGTCAACCCTATTTTATGAAAGCCTTTACTAAAATGAAGCCCAAATATGTCACAGCAATTCAGCAGCTATGTCTTCTCTCGGCCTGTCAGGAGTCTGCATTAGCAGTCTTCTAAGCATACAGTATATTGGTCAAAAAAGCTGAGATACAAAAAAAGCAGGTGCATTATTTGGGTCACATAGATATCATTTATAGTTTTAAACACACAGTTTGCCTTGTTAACTCTTTAGCCAAAACCTATACAAAAATCAAGCAGGGTACATGAATCCCTGTAACAATACTAATGTTCAACAGTAACTGGCTGCCAACCTGTATTAAATCAATGTGGGGTAGTGAATGCATGAAAACTGAAACTAGGAAAAGAACTAGGCCAGCTTAATGCTGGTCTGCTACTATGTAGGGGGTTAAACTCATCTGCTGTAATAGGCTGAAGAGACTTATGTTTTTTCAGTTTTCATATTTTAGTAATGTTCTTCAGTGACTAAAAAAAGTGTGCTGTGCAATGATTGTTGTCTGGCTTAGATGTACAGTAAGGACAATCACAAGATAAGAATTTTCTGTTAATGATTAACAGCTTAATAATTATATCTACAGGATAGTCAGGAGGGTTCTTCATAGTGCTTATGTTTCATTACTGTGCTATTTGAGTTTTAGTAGTTCGCACTGTGACATCTTACCTTCTAACTCTGTTGTGTTCACATTAATTTCCGGTTGGGTATTTGGGAGGAATGTGAGGTTGTTGCTCACTATCTACTCGTTCTGCACAAAACTCATTTAAAGTTATGCTCTTCACACTTTTGTAAAGATTAAGCTTAATAAACCCATTAGAATCATATAGTGTCACTCGTGTTACAATTTAAAAACAAAAATACCATTTCTGGACGATCAAGTTATTTTTACATTTTATACTGTTGACTCAGGTGACAGATCAGCAGTATAGCACACCTCAGATAATTCAGATAGTATTGTTTTCTCTGAATTGTCTTACTCAAAGCTCTCACTTGTAAGATCGTTCCTGTGAAATTTCCAACAACGCCTGTATTTCCCCATCTGTCCAATAGCATGTGCCATTAGTTCATACAGATTAAATCATTAGCAGTAGAATACTTCATATTTCTTCAATGTTAAAGCTGTTACTTGTTCACAATAAAAGACTAAATGAGTATAATTCAGAAAGCTGTTTGAAGGTCCTGGACATAACAGACATTTTAAGAAAGTTTTAGTCTGCACCTTTGAAAGCATTAATGTATTGTACCTGATGCTGTAGTACGCTTCTTTCAGAATATCTAGAACTCTGGTCAGTTTTTGGTAAGAAAAATGCATTTAGAATGGCTACTTGTGGATTTTATCTAAAGCACCAGACAGCAACTACTTAGCACTGCAATCTAAAATTTTCTTCAAAAAAAAAAAAAAAAAAATTCTTTATGGTAAGACAAATATATTCAAACACATTAAAAGGTTGCCTTTTCACTTCCTGTCTCCAACTCTGTCCATGACACTTAAATTGCCTGTGTTCACATTAACGCTACTAAATTGCTAGACGAATAGTCCATGATTTATAGTGGACCAGGCCAGCTAGTAATATATGCTTAGACACAAATAGTTGCTTCTTTTACAGTTTCATGCACTTAGGAGGACAAAAAAACAAAATTATGCTTATACAAGTAACATTAAAAGCTACCAATAATATCTGTATAAAATTAACTAATATCAGCATACACATCTCAAAATATTTCTACTGTATACATTTTCAGCAGGTCACTTCAAAGACACAACAACAATTAAATAGCAGGAAGCTATACTACATTTTTTATGTAACGAAGACCGACATCTTGAGGTTAGGTTGTCATCCTTACTGATCATGGCACCACAGAGTGGCAACATGTTGCAAGTTCATTAGCACATGCAGGTAAGAATTTCACTTTACTCTGTACATGTGGCAAAAACCCTATGACCTATATTCTAAAGGTTTATTTAGATGTACAGTGCAATTCCAAGCGTGCAGCTCAGGCAGAACAGCAGCAAAACAGAACCAGCATACTTGTATTCACCTTTATAGACAGGAAGTTCAGAGGTCAAAAGCATTGAACTGTCTACAGGACAAAACAGACAAAAAATTAAGCCCATAGTATGGACCGCAGTGTGCAATGGATTTTTCAGGAAATACAAGAGAAAAAAATAGCATAACTGCATCAGTATACAGTGGTGTGAAAAACTATTTGCCCCCTTCCTGATTTCTTATTCTTTTGCATGTTTGTCACACAAAATGTTTCTGATCATCAAACACATTTAACCATTAGTCAAATATAACACAAGTAAACACAAAATGCAGTTTTTAAATGATGGTTTTTATTATTTAGGGAGAAAAAAAATCCAAACCTACATGGCCCTGTGTGAAAAAGTAATTGCCCCCTTGTTAAAAAATAACCTAACTGTGGTGTATCACACCTGAGTTCAATTTCCGTAGCCACCACCAGGCCTGATTACTGCCACACCTGTTTCAATCAAGAAATCACTTAAATAGGAGCTGCCTGACACAGAGAAGTAGACCAAAAGCACCTCAAAAGCTAGACATCATGCCAAGATCCAAAGAAATTCAGGAACAAATGAGAACAGAAGTAATTGAGATCTATCAGTCTGGTAAAGGTTATAAAGCCATTTCTAAAGCTTTGGGACTCCAGCGAACCACAGTGAGAGCCATTATCCACAAATGGCAAAAACATGGAACAGTGGTGAACCTTCCCAGGAGTGGCCGGCCGACCAAAATTACCCCAAGAGCGCAGAGACGACTCATCCGAGAGGTCACAAAAGACCCCAGGACAACGTCTAAAGAACTGCAGGCCTCACTTGCCTCAATTAAGGTCAGTGTTCACGACTCCACCATAAGAAAGAGACTGGGCAAAAACGGCCTGCATGGCAGATTTCCAAGACGCAAACCACTGTTAAGCAAAAAGAACATTAGGGCTTGTCTCAATTTTGCTAAGAAACATCTCAATGATTGCCAAGACTTTTGGGAAAATACCTTGTGGACTGATGAGTCAAAAGTTGAACTTTTTGGAAGGCAAATGTCCCGTTACATCTGGCGTAAAAGGAACACAGCATTTCAGAAAAAGAACATTATACCAACAGTAAAATATGGTGGTGGTAGTGTGATGGTCTGGGGTTGTTTTGCTGCTTCAGGACCTGGAAGGCTTGCTGTGATAGATGGAACCATGAATTCTACTGTCTACCAAAAAATCCTGAAGGAGAATGTCCGGCCATCTGTTCGTCAACTCAAGCTGAAGCGATCTTGGGTGCTGCAACAGGACAATGACCCAAAACACACCAGCAAATCCACCTCTGAATGGCTGAAGAAAAACAAAATGAAGACTTTGGAGTGGCCTAGTCAAAGTCCTGACCTGAATCCAATTGAGATGCTATGGCATGACCTTAAAAAGGCGGTTCATGCTAGAAAACCCTCAAATAAAGCTGAATTACAACAATTTTGCAAAGATGAGTGGGCCAAAATTCCTCCAGAGCGCTGTAAAAGACTCATTGCAAGTTATCGCAAACGCTTGATTGCAGTTATTGCTGCTAAGGGTGGCCCAACCAGTTATTAGGTTCAGGGGGCAATTACTTTTTCACACAGGGCCATGTAGATTTGGATTTTTTTTCTCCCTAAATAATAAAAACCATCATTTAAAAACTGCATTTTGTGTTTACTTGTGTTATATTTGACTAATGGTTAAATGTGTTTGATGATCAGAAACATTTTGTGTGACAAACATGCAAAAGAATAAGAAATCAGGAAGGGGGCAAATAGTTTTTCACACCACTGTATAACATTTACTAGGTTATATGGATAATGAGATACAGTAGGAAGCAACTTCTTGGCAGCCAAGGAATACAATCCACTTAAATTAGGATAGTCTCCACTTACCAATTGCTGTTTTAGGAGATGTACTCAGTCCTTCTATACTTGGCCCCTCCTGGTCAGCCTCTGTAAAGATATATTATGTAAATTAACAGTAGGTATAAAAAGGCAGTAAATGTCAAAAACACATAAATTACAATGTGAATACAACATAAATTTGAAAAAAGAAAATGTGCAGCAAAGTAGCATATTGGAACAAAACAACAGTATATCACAATACAAAATCATAAATGCTAAGAAAAAGACTGCACCAGCACAGACACCTTATGCATTGAAAACGACATTCAAAAATTGTCCTTGGGTTCTCAAGAAAGCTAAAATAAAACTGCAACCTTGAAAATTTTGGCCATTGTCATTTTCTTGTAATTTCAGTGCATCATCAGGAGGCAGAGATTGTCCTACACTATTCTTGTCTGTTACAGATGATGCCATATCCCCCTGGCTGGTAGGCTGGAAAATAAATAAATACAATATTCAAACACTTAAATATTCTCATTGTCAACGATCAATAGAACTAAATAATAGCGATATCATTAACAATATTACAAGATAATTAGTCTGGCTAGCTTTCTTCAGCTATCAAAAGTTCAAGCTAAATTTACCCTTGGGACATATAAGGTTATAGTTGTCTCTTCTCTGAGACAGAATCATTGCTGGCCACACACTTCAATAGCACTGCCTCAATTCTATTACATGTACAAAGTCAACATCAAATCCATCTGCTGTAGCTTCATTTAAATTTTGGAAAACCCTAAGCATCAGAAAAAGTGTTCAATTATGGCCGATTACTGTGAGCATTCAGTCAGCTATATTTTATATAAAACTAAACGTTCACAAAAAAATGTTTTAAATATTGAAAATAAATCATGTGTGCTGTTTACCTGTGTATCAATAACAAGAGCAGGTTTTAAAGAAATGGATACCTGGGTATATTCTGTGAAAAAGTCACCGTCTCTTTTCTCAGGTACTTGTGCTGCAAAACTACCAGCCCCATCGATCCACAGCTGTTAAAAAATAAAACACAGTGGCAATGAGCAGCTAGGCAGTTTTTCAAATGATGGGAAAAAGACATAGTGCTCTATTTTGATTATGCAAAAAAGGTGTTCTTGGTTAATACTACACGGGAAGGTTAACACATCAGATGCTAACACACGTGACTGGGAAGACAGAAGTTCAAAAGGTATATAGCCAGTGAATTCTTAACCAAAAAAAAAAAAAAAAAAAAAGAGTTGTTGCCTTAACATACCACAAGCATCATGTGCCTGAATATCCAATAACACCATTTTGTTATTCTTCCAAAACCCTGTTTTGACCCCATTAAACTGATGATACATTTGCTCCCATCAAGCCCATATATATATCTGTTTAAGCAAAATCCTTGTTGCACCCATTCCTTTTAACCTGTATATGAAAGGGAATTCAGAGCATAGTTTCAGAATTCCCAGTGGAAATATGCAGACTGAAAATTTGCTACAGGTAACACTGGAGGGGAACACATGGTCTTAATAGTAAGCAGTTAACAACTAGCACCACTGCAACCTGAAACTTCTGACAATGTGTTTATTGCCTTCTAGAAAGCAAGCAAGTTCATATTTCTATCATAAGGCTGTGAAATATTGCACATATTGATTGGCTGACTCTGTGACACCCAAGACTGTAGCTTTCCAGTACATTAGCTCATGCATTACAGTAAGTGCCTGAACTAAATAAGAAATTACAAAATTTTTGCATGTATTTTGTAAAAAATAATGTTTATTTTCTACTAGGCCTTTGAAGCTTACTTTTTAACAGGTGTGACTTACAAATTTAACTTAGATTGACATATACTACATTTTTAATTGGAATTGCACATGCACACAATACACTAGAAAGTCCTTAGTAACTGCCTTCCACTAGGATTACATCTGTTCTTTTAAAAATTTGATGCAGCATCCTTCTGAGGAAGAACATCTAGGAAGTGTGCTTAATCTGCTATTAGTAAAAAAGTGAGACTGCAAACATTTGGTAAGAAAATTCTAAGGATAACTTGGCCTGCACAAGTTCATCCTTTAAATACCTTCTGATGTTTCTCTATTTGCTGACTTCAGTGCTCGTAGGTATGGCTTTACACTTCAGTGCTACCAGGGAAGCTTTGTCTTAATGTCACAATCACTTACCTCATTCCCATATTTGGATAGGGCTGCATTTGCCAGCTGTCTGATCTTCTCACGGTACATCTGAGCTGCTCTGCTGTTGTATTTTGCATTTGTATCATTGGTTGTGCAGCCATGTTGGCGGAAAAATGCCGTCTAGTCAAAAGACCACAGACTGTTATTTTAAAAGAAGATGACACACATTCAAAGGCTACCAAAAATACAACCTAAACAACTTGGAGACATCACCTGCTTAACACGTGAAAAATGTTGGTTATATTTAGAACAGCATTAGTAAAATTGAATAGTTCTCTAGCTTACCTACTGTTTCAGCTAGATCTGAATAAAAACTGTGACACCTTAGCCTTTTCCACTGCACAAATGCTTAGAATAATTAAATGAGCAAGACTAGAGTGTAAAAGATTGAAATTATTGTAAAACAATTTAAAAAATTGTCGGCTGCTGTACTGGCCACTCAATTAACAACTTCATGTTTACAGATTATTGACAAAATAAAGCATTGAAGTAAAATGAGGGCCACTATTTAAATTCAAAGGAGGTGCAACAACTGAAGTATAATTATTGACATAATTTTTAAATGATTGGTATGAAATCTTAGAGAAAGGCATCAACACCAATGGAGAAAAAAGGAAAAACATTATCTTGATATCTCTGTGCTAATTCAAGGTGAAAGGACAAAAACGAGTAACATGGATCATTTCAGTGCAGTCTAAAGCAAATGTCACATTACGAGGCTTCTAGTGGGAGGGGATGTTAAGATCAGCAACTGCCATTGTCAAGCTTTTCGCCCGATTACATCATATTACCCCCGACTAGAATTTGCAAGGGTTGGCAAATTACATGAATATGTAGTGACTTTCCAGCACAGTTTCACATTTGCAAAGAATCACATACTCCCCCTTTTTTCTGACAACCAATAACATATGGCCTGATGGAGAAGGTTCCTCAGTGAAACTTTTAAAGCTATGGCAAGCACAGCTGTAATTTTGACCCCCTTTTACCAATTCTGTTGACGCTGGTAAAACATGCAAAATGAAACAGAAAAGTCTCTCTTCTATTTGAGAGGTTCAAAATACCTGTGTTTCTTATGCCTTAGAGAGGCACTATATGTATTATACTTCCTGGTGAGCGCTCATTGGTTGTCAGGTGTCACATTAACAAAGCCCACCCTTACAACTTAAGACAAAAAAATAACACCGGTTTCATTTTGTTGGGTCCAGTGGCAGATTGGTCAGGCTACATGAATAGCATTCAAACACTGCCTTCACGCGTTGGATTATGTAAATGAAGTCTACAGCTAAAGGTTACAGGAAAATTTATTTAATTTAACATTGACTTAAGGGGAGGAGGAGGTTCACTGAAAACTTCCAAAAGAGGGTTTATGGGTTTCTTCCAGTTCGTAATGCCCTTGTTACTGCACAAAATCATCCTTCAATTCATTATCAATAAGCAGACAGGTCAAGTTTCCTGGCATCCCAAAGGTAATACAAAAATACAATTTCCCCTTGGGGATTAACAGAGTATATAAAATCATTTTTTTTAAGTTATCCTTTGGATCAGTGGTTAGAAAAATTGATAGATGGATGGATAGTTGGCTTAGGTCTGTAGTGGTTAGAAAAATTGATAGATGGATGGATAGTTGGCTTAGGTCTGTCAAAGAAATTTACAGTGACATTAATTCCCTGGTGAAACATTCTACCCTAACATAGAGGAGTGCACCATCTATAAGGCATGAGGTGCTGCTGTACGTTTTAAAAAGCATGACGACAATTTAACTATATACCATGGCAGTGCAGGTCACTAGATCTCAACCCAGTTTAACATCAAGGTTTTGGAAAGACAGCTCAAACATTATTCTCATCCACTCAACTCACACCCACTAATGATAACATTTATCACTGAAAAATGGGACTGCATTCTCACAAGTACGCCTACTGAAACTTGCACTAAAGTTATTCTGGCATTAATTTTCAATGACCTCATTACAGCCCACTGCATTTTCCAAGGTCTTCTTTGATGACAACTCAGACTGCTCAGTGACTACATGTAAAATAAAAAGAAGCATGCTACATTCAGCCACTTTTGTCTGTTTGCGGTTTTATGTCCACTTTAGCATGTGGTACAAGCAGAGAAACATCAGTAAATAAAGGGGGGGGAGGTACATGTGGAATTCCATTGTAATGAAATTCATGGGACCATAAAAATATTTCGCTCTAACAGAAATTTTGTAGTTACGAATATGGGTCAAGTATGTATACTATTGCGGCCAGGGTCACCAGTGATTCACCAACTCTAACAGCACTGGCGCAAGGACAGATCTGTAGCTGTTCTGCTGCATCTGGTAAAAATTAAACCAAGGGCAAAATAATTAGTTATCATCTGCAGGATCAGGCTTACCACGTAACGTGCTAATCGCACAATGTTTAGAACAATTAACACAGGGCTGCTCTTTCTCACACTCTCCTGGTCTGCCACAGCAGTGATTTTGGACTACTGGTGTTTTTCTAATCTGAAGGTGGAAGCTTAAGTAGGTGTGGTTGAGTGCTGAAGTAACAGCTCCTATTTTGAATGAAGTCTTGAGGCTGTACCTGCCTTTGCTATACAGTAATAAAATACCTGTATTTTCCATAGAAACTTGGACTCACCTTCCTGTCTCATGTGCAACTCTGTGACCCAAGCTTGACAATACCTGTGTAAAAAAACTGCACTTCTTAAACTGCAAAAAATATTTCAGGTCCTAATGCCGATCCTTAACTTTGTGTTATATTGTTTTTTAATCCTTCAAAATTGTTGACAGTGTTGGCGGGATTCCGAATGCTTTTGCCGCATCAACTTTTTCAAGGACTATTAATTTTTCTTTCAGCATAAACGGATGCAGTTTGTCACTTTTTTTGTTCATCGCAAAGAAACCATTGAGAAGCAGTATGAAACTCGAACAGTAGAAAATCAGCAAACAACACAACTACTCACACAGTCGCTCAGTGGAGCACTGTCTCAGAATTTGGCTATATGACGTCTCACCTACTTTCTCGACAAGACTGCACGAGACCTGAAATTTCACAACAGACTGTCACTTTCTTTTGGTCTAACAAGAAAGAGACAGCCTGTTGCAGGTTTCCCCAAGACTCGGTGAAAGTGTAGGCGTGGCATTTAGTATTTTTTTGCACTGCATTATCATCTTCAGTGGCCATTTTTGGTCATACTGAAACTTACATTTCATTAAAACAAAATCCGTTAAACATGATGTTGTTTGAATGTTTGTCCGGGCCAGCAAAAAGTATTCATTATTCTGAAAATGTCATTACTTCAGTATTCACTATAACAGGATTTGACCTATATAATAGTTGTTAAGTCATTAACAATTGGTGCTTTAAAACAATAGAACAGTGAGCCTTTTTGTAAAAATAGCAAGTCTCCAAATGAAAAACCTATAATGAAGTGAATTTGTCTTCAGGTTCATCAGCCCCAAACTTCCCAATATGCACTAAACCTTTTATGATAGAAAATGAGGCACAGCAACTCATACTTACAGCATTTGCATTGCCTCCAACTTGCATGCATCTCAGCTGAAACCAGCTCCAGTTCGAGTCAAGCTCTGTGGATCTATGTGAAGAGAGATATGGTCAATGAAAGCTCCGACACAGAAAAACTTCTGGAACATGTTAAGATAAGTGCTTCTGATACTACAGTGATGCATGAAGGTTTGTGAACCAATTACATAATCTTTTTTGTTTTTTTACCACAAAAATGCATATTTAGTCACAATTGGTTTCTTCTTAATTTAATTAAAGTAGAACTATTCAACAGTTTGAGTTTTATGAGAAAATGTCAATGCATCAATAATACACACAGTAAGCAAGAAAAAATTAACCTTTAGTTAGGACTTACGCCAAGGTAAAGCAGGATCAGGTTGTATCAGTGACACTGTAAAAACAACTAACCATGCTAACCAGTGAAACTGAAGATCTTAAAATGATGTGTTGGAGAAGAGCAAACAAATAGTTGCAAGAAAGTTGGTCAATTACTTTTCTTAAATCTAGCATCATTACTGGAACTAAGGAAACATCAGCAGAATTGAAAGGGTAAAAATAGGGAGTGCTCATAAACCTGGACAAGGTTATAAAGCCATTACACAAATTTATGGCTAGGCAAACAGTATAAGAAATAAGATAATAAGAAATACCATGAACAGAAATATCATCTATGGAAGAAGACTCTTCTGTCAAAAAAGAGCAAAACTGCCCACAGACCGACTAGCCAATCTGCAAGCGTTCTGTAAGTCAAGATGGATGAGTCCAAACTTGAACAAACTGTGGAACAACAAGATGACCCATACTTGGCAAAGTGTCAACAGGGCCTTCTACCAGTAAAACCTCATCCCTGTTGTAGTGGTGGGAGTTTCCTTGTTAGGGGCCATTTTTCTTAATCTTGTCTTGGGCAATGAATTATCAGTTCTGGGAAATGGACAATTTCTTGAGAAGAAACTCAGGCCATCAGTTCAAAACTTAAAGGTGGCCACAAAGTGGACATTACAACAACAATCCTAAACATTCAAGTTGGCACACTAAAGAATGGCTTAAGCCGATGTCATATTACATCATATTATGTGACTTCTAGTTGTGAGGTATGTCAGAGTTGCAGATCTCATCACTGGACCATGTTAATATATGAGGAGGTTGGGAGCATGCGCCAATAGGGTGTTGCTGCACCCACCACACAATTAACCAACAGAAAATTGCTGAGCATGTTATATTTATTGATCATGTGACAAACTTCTAGCACAATCGTGTTCGCACCCTTTTCTAACAGCCAATAACATGCTTCCCGATGAAGCCAGCGTTGTACAAACAGTTCAGCTGCAATCTTGGCCCTTTTTTTTTTTTTCCTCCATTTTTCACTCTGTCCCAGTTCATAAAAGACATCAGACGGATGAGACTCTGTTTGGTTTGTTAAGTCCAAAACGTGTTTTTCTTATTCCTTGTCTGTTGCTATACTTTATGCATTGTACTTCTGGATAAGCATACATTGGTTGTTGGCACTCATGCACACACTGCCTATCCATACAACTAAAGACAAAAATCAAACAAGTCAGTTGGAGCGAGTTACTGGGCATGTCACATTAACTTTACACTGCCAACTTCCTCCGACTTGCTAAGATCATGTAAATAAAGGCTACAAGTTAAAATTGCTGGAATACTTGAATAATCTGACACGATATTTAGGAAGATGAGAGACTCTGTGTCCTTGAATGGCCAAGGTAACCAACTGTGTGAAGGCACTGCTGCTACGTTATAAACTGAAAGGACTTCATTTACATTTGCACATAAGGGTATATGGTGAATTTTTAAATACCACATGGTAATAATCTGGAAATTCTATTCCCTTTTTATGTGTGGGAAGACTTTATTTAGGATACTGATTATATATTTATTCACTGACTTCAGATTCATAGGAGATCTAGAAAACTCACCACCTTGAAGGATTCATAAAGCATAATAATTTACTGTACATAGCGCTTCTCTAACCTACTCAAAGCATTTTATGAAGATAGTGGGGAACCACTTCAAGCACCACCAATGCATAGTATCTACTGGGACAATGCATTGGTAGGCATTCTTGCGCAGGTAAACACCCCATACTAGCTATTGAGTGGTAAAGGGGTGAGAGAGGTAGCCAATTAGAGACAGGGGATGATTAAAAGGCCAGAATGACCAGGCCATGGTGGGAAATGTAGCCTTGACAATGGTAAACATCATAATGTTTTCAAAGGCTGCCCAGGGATATTTTGTTACTACAGAGAATCTGGACCTCAGCTTTACAGCTCATCTGAAGGACAGTGACAATTTTTACAGTATAGCATCCATGTCACTGCACAGGGGCTTTGGGATCCACACACAGATCACAGGGTAAGCGCCCCCCTCTTCCAGCAACAGCCCAAGCTTTTCTTAGATGGTCTCCCATCCAAGTACTATCCAGGCTTAAACATACATAGCTTCAGGTGGATTATCAATTCTGAAATACATGACTGTATATATACTATTAATTATGGCTAAGCTACTGGGAGAATGGATTAGCGTGGCATGGTCAGGTAGGCTTGATTGATACTAAACTCTAAAATTAATATTGGAATCTCACATAGAATGCGAGATGAACACAAGTGACTTATTAGCAAACATGTGCCTAGTCAAAGATGACTAGGATTACAGTGACCACAAAGGTAAGCAGTCATAAACACTTTATCACTCAGTTTGATTTCCCAGTATATTTCAAAAATTTTCATCCACACCAATAGTTGTTAATAATAATAATAATATATTTTATTTAATAGGCGCCTTTCTTATCACTCAATGTCACCTTACAATAAAGTTAAACAACAATTAATAAAACAAAAACAAGAAAATGATAAATCACAAAGCTATAATTAGTAAACAAACAAATATGACAGGCAGTAACAGTGTAGAATTCACAATTGATATGCCAGCTTGAAAAGATACATTTTGAGAGTAGTTTTAAACTGTGTTATTGAATCAACCTGACGAATATGACAGAGAAGAGAATTCCAGAGTTGAGGTGCACTATGAGAGACGCTCGAGCTCCCATAGAACAGAGTTTGATGTGTGGTACAGAAAGTAAAGCAGCAGATGAAGATCTGAGTAAGCGGGAGGGAGTATAAATCTGGAGGAGATCAGTGAAGTAGGGAGGAGCAAGGTTGTGAAGAGCTTTAAATGTTAAGAGCAGTATTTTGTATCGTATTCTGTAGTTAAAAGGGAGCCAGTGAAGCTGAGAGAGAATCGGTGTAATATGTTGTGGATTTAGAACAGGTTATTATCCTGGCAGCAGAATTTTGAATTAGCTGTAAGCGATGAATACGTTTTTGTGGAATGCCAGATATAATAGCGTTACAGTAATCTATATGTGCGGTGACTCGGGCATTAACCAATACTTCAGTATTATGCTGGGTAGGAACAGGGCGGAGTCTAGAAATGTTTCGGAGATAGAAGAAGGCAGTCGGAGAAATGGTACTTATATGGGAAGAAAAAGAGAGAGTACTGTTGTTTACAATGGCTTTCCAAACAAAACTTCAATTTGCAGTTTCTGGTTCTTGACACAAGACAAAACTCTTACAACACATGAGCTGTCTAAAACCAAAGCGAGCAAATGAAGCTCCACTGCTATGCACGCACGTATTGCCGCGATACTGAATAGTAAAGGGCAAATCCTGCCAGCCAAGGAAAACCGGCGGTCTGTGTAACAGATCATTCACATCTTGTAGCGGCCCACGCGTCTTAAGTTCAGATTTTTGACGCTTGCCAGCAAAGTAGTCAAAGGGCAAGTACACAGACACCCGTGAGGTCCTGTGTCCCTTTTCGCCCACTCGGGTATGCCGAGTTGGAGGAACGATGTGTTTAGGAAGCGTTTCAAGACTCTTCTTTGTTGACATTGTGTTATTTTTTGTACACTTGGAAATGTAACTCGCTTGTGTTTTGTTTTGAGCTCTTCACTTGTGATGATCAATTGTGTACCCTTGCCCAGTAACACTTGTCCCCAAAATATTCCCCCAGACTGATGTCTATTCGATTATGTTTACCTCTTTTGATAACCGTGTCCGCTAAGCAACTACCAGTGACTGTAAATATAAATCTACATCACAGAAATTGTGTAGAGTACTTAGAACGCTGTTGCGATTCGAAGGGGTCTGCGGTCAAAGCTTCCGGACGTGACTCCAAGCAGCCGGTGTCACGTGGGATCAGCCCACCCCCCAGCTTTCAGAAAAGAGACGACGGCATCGGCATTTACCTGATGAAGCTGAGGTGCACTCCGAGGGACCGGTGCAAGCCGGAGCAGTCAATACACAGAAACACTCCGTAAGGGACGCTGGCCCAACTTGGGTTCTTGGCGCCGCAATCGAAGCAGGACTGCGAAAAGAAAAATGTAAAGGATAAGGGGGCACAGAGGAAGAGGTTGAATGTTAATATTTCCGCTAGATTACAATTCTGTCTCCTGTTGCCCTTTGGCGCAAACCCCCAGTGTTATTACTTTATTCGTCGGCACTGCACGAAGCCGCTTGAAGATCGTTAGGATCTCAGTCTTGTTCGGCTCCGACGCCATTTTACCACCAACTCTGTCTATTAATCGTAGAAAGCCGTGAGCGGCGGCGACAGTGAGCCGCTGGGGTCAGAGCGAGCTGGGCGAAACCGGAAACGCGTCGGAGGCGCGACGTCTGAACGAACTTTATTAACACGCGCTTATAATCACAAAAACGAAGCCTCTGGGTTTGTGAGAGGTAAGCAGAACCGGGTTTAAGAAAAATGTCTAAATTATGCACTGCCAAGAACCCCGGCTCGGATTTAACCCTCCGTCAGGCACATGTCAGAAATACTATTGTAAAATAGGAATTCAAAATGCGAGCGCTTACATATATCAACAGTTTGGTGTAATGCTTTAAAATACAACCTGTACATAGGCCTACTACACATGATTTTATTTGCAATAATTTTATCCGTTTATTATACTTTTAACAAAAGACAAAATATCTGAGTACATTGTGGAAAATATTACGTACATGACATAGACGATGTTCTTTGAAACAAATGTTCATGTAAGAAGTACGTTATCTTCATGTAACTGAACAAAACTCCCCATGTTTACTCTGTAGGTTCGTTTTCAAAGCATGACTTGCAGACCAAAATGGCATACTCCAAAGGCATTTTTTGCTTTGGTATCTTGAAAGCCTTCTGCGACTGCTGCCTCTGGTACATGGAGAGCACCTTCTTTTTTTTTGCTGATGGTTCTGGAGTGTTTCCTTCATTTTTATTTTCAGCCTCTTCTCTGTGCTGGAGATGCAGTATTTTTGCAGTCTTGCTTGAAGATGCCTTGGCATTCCCAATTTTTTCACTCTGTCTGGCTAGTTCTCATGCAATAAGTTCTTTGGAGAGCATCTTCAGAAATATCCTTCTTCTTACTGTTCCTAAACCATTCCCCAGATAAATGACTTGACTGTTAATGGCCACTATATTGAGCATGGTGAAAAATACTACTATGGGCCATCGCTTGATGTTTCAAGCTACAGTGTATGTAGCACACATTTGGTCTGCAGTGTCCACACCACCTTTTGTTGCATATGGAGTTTAATTGCACAATGTGCCGAATAGGAATGTAGACAAAATATAAAGTAACCAGTAACAGCGCAGTGCACGATAACGTGCAGTGAATACGCTTGAGTTGAGCATTCATAGTTTTCATACTCTTTCTCTGTACATTTAGCATTCCTTTGCTCAGAGGCTGATGCGCTTGCTGCTTCCTGAGCAGCTCTTCTTTTCTCCACCCCAGCAGCCCGCTTCTTCTCTTCTTCCATTGGCATCTATTCGTGTTAAAAGTGATTAAGTCAGTGTTTGTGTTGCAATTACTTAGTACTTTTTCCTTAATTTTTCACTTAAGTTGGCACTTAAGTCTTCAGTCTGCCTCAAGAATGATTTAAGATATGAAGAGGTAGGGGAAGTGATGGCGAAGGTGGTAGGGATGAGAATAGCGCCGCTCTGCTGGCCGCTGCCGAGAGTTGATTCTACAATAAAATAAAAATAAAAAGAGGAATAACCTTGGAGGTCAATCATCACCCTGAAAGCGGATAGTAGACATCACATAGTATATGTGTACCAAATGTCAGGTCAATAGGTCAACAGGTTTGCGAGCTACAGGTGATTTAAAATCCTGGACAGACAAACGAACAGCCACGGTAGCGTATGAATAGTAAGTAATTAAAAAACCAGAACATTAACAAATGAAAAAAGAATAAAAGTAAGAAAAGAACAAATTCTTACCCATCTAACACATATTCCTGTTTTACTAGTAAAAACTGATCCTAACCAGTTTGTAATTTCTGGATGAATTAAAAAAACTTAGAAACTGGGAAATTACAGCTTTCTTAATTAAGATAGGAATCCAAATAAGAGAATAAATGGATCAATGGGTTGAGACAAAAACCTGCAACCACTGGAGGCCCCCAAGACTGGACTTGAGAACCACTTGTCTATAGGTTACTAAATAATACCAACTGTGGGTTTATGAGTTTGCCAAACTTTCTCATCTTATCTCAACCTCTTCTCCTAGTGAGAGTCGTGACAGCAGCCAGCCAGACAGGTCAGCTTAGACTTCTTGGTCCTCAGCTACAGCTTCCAGCTCTTCCTGGGGAATTCTCTGGCATTCTCAAGCCAGCCAAGAGACATAATCCCTCCAGCAAGTTCTGGTTCTGCCGCAAGGGTCTTCATCGATTGGGATGTTCCTGCAGAAGCTTTAGGGGGCCAAGTGGGCAAGGCAAATGGTGAAGGTCAGGTGTGATTTATGCCATTTCAATGGCAGGCATAGGCAGTAAAAACCTAGATAGACTTGCCCAACAAAGCTTTTAGATTTTTTGAACAGGGAACTGCAATAGTTGACAAAAGCAAAACATACATCAGAATTTACTTACACTTTCAAAAAGCCCTTGATACAGTCCCACACCAAAGACTATTTCTAAAACTGGAAGCTGTAGACATCAGAAGTAACCTACAAACAGGATCTTAAGTTGGTTAAACATCAGGAGACAAAGAGTACAGATGAGAGAAGAATGGGCCATGTAGAATGAGGTCATCAGTGTGGTGCATCTGGGGTCTTTCCTGGATCCGTTACTTTTTCTGAGCTAGTTTCTGAGCTGGAAAGTATTCACAGCGCACCACTTTTTCCACATTTTGTTATGTTACAGTCTTATTCCAAAATGGATTCAATTCATTTTTTTCCTCAGAATTCTACACTCAACATCCCATAATGACAACGTGAAAAAAGTTTACTTGAGATTTTTATAAATTTATTAAAAATAAAAAAATTGAGAAAGCACATGTACATAAGTATTCACAGCCTTTGCCATGAAGCTCAAAATTGAGCTCAGGTGCATCCTGTTTCCCCTGATCATCCTTGAGATGTTTCTGCAGCTTAATTGGGTCCACCTGTGGTAAATTCAGTTGATTGGACATGATTTGGAAAGGCACACACCTGTCTATATAAGGTCCCACAGTTGACAGTTCATGTCAGAGCACAAACCAAGCATGAAGTCAAAGAAATTGTCTGTAGACCTCCGAGACAGGATTGTCTCAAGGCACAAATCTGGGGAAGGTTACAGAAAGATTTCTGCTGCTTTTGAAGGTCCCAATGAGCACAGTGGCCTCCATCATCCGTAAGTGGAAGAAGTTTGAAACCACCAGGACTCTTCCTAGAGCTGGCCGGTCATCTAAACTGAGCGATCGGGGGAGAAGGTCCTTAGTCAGGGAGGTGACCAAGAACCCAATGGTCACTCTGTCAGAGCTCCAGAGGTCCTCTGTGGAGAGAGGAGAACCTTCCAGATGGGCAACCATCTCTGCAGCAATCCACCAATCAGGCCTGTATGGTAGAGTGGCCAGACGGAAGCCACTCCTTAGTAAAAGGCACATGGCAGCCTGCCTGGAGTTTGTCAAAAGGCACCTGAAGGACTCTCAGACCATGAGAAAGAAAATGATTGAACTCTTTGGTGTGAATGCCAGGCATCACGTTTGGAGGAAACCAGGCACCGCTCATCACCAGGCCAATACCATCCCTACAGTGAAGCATGGTGGTGGCAGCATCATGCTGTGGGGATGTTTTTCAGCGGCCGGGACTGGGAGACTAGTCAGGATAAAGGGAAAAATGACTGCAGCAATGTACAGAGACATCCTGGATGAAAACCTGCTCCAGAGCGCTCTTGACCTCAGACTGGGGCGACGGTTCATCTTTCAGCAGGACAACAACTCTAAGCACACAGCCAAGTGGCTTCAGGACAACTCTGTGAATGTCCTTGAGTGGCCCAGCCAGAGCCCAGACTTGAATCTGATTGAACATCTCTGGAGAGATCTTAAAATGGCTGTGCACCAACGCTTCCCATCCAACCTGATGGATTTTGATAGGTGCTGCAAAGAGGAATGGGCGAAACTGGCCAAGGATAGGTGTGCCAAGCTTGTGGCATCATATTCAAAAAGACTTGAGGCTGTAATTGCTGCCAAAGGTGCATCGACAAAGTATTGAGCAAAGGCTGTGAATACTTATGTACATGTGATTTCTCAGTTTTTTTATTTTTAATAAATTTGCAAAAACCTTCATGTAAACTTTTTTCACATTGTCATCCTGGGGTGTTGTGTGTAGAATTCTGAGGAAAAAAATGAATTTAATCCATTTTAGAATAAGGCTGTAACATAACAAAATGTGGAAGAAGTGCTGTGAATACTTTCTGGATGCACTGTATATTAATGACATAGATTTCAGTATACTGTACTTGGAACACGTGTGGAATTCTCAGATGCTCCTAAACTTGGAAGAAAGGCAGACACTGAGGAGGCAGCAAAAAGAATTCATGAACTGGGCAAACACTTGGAAAATTCAGTTTAATGTTGAAAAGTGCAAAGTGCTACATGTAGGCAAAAAGAACAATTATAAATACAAGATGGCAGACACTGTCTTAAAGGAAGCAACGTCTGAAAAAGATTTAAAAGTTTATGTTGACATAACATTCTCATCATCAAAGCAATGTACAGAAGCAATTAAAAAGGCAAATAAAAATTTAGGTCATATCGTAAAAACTGTTGAATATAAATCAAGTGTGTGAGGAAATAATTTAGAGGTAACAATAGTTAAGTATTTTGGTTTGCAGTGTACATTGATATAATAATTGGTTTTGGAAAACTACTGAGATGGTCAGGTAAACTAGGGATGTACCAGACGGTTGATGTAATATACAAAATATACCAGGAAATGACTAGGAGATCAGCAGATGTCCTGTAAACAACAAGATTGGAAAGTTGTCACATACACAGAAGTTTCAAGGCTAAAAGCTAAACTTAAAGATTTAAGAAGAACAAGAGTATAACAAAAGTAGACTTTTATTTTCTAAGTTATCTGATGTGTAAACCAACAAACCAACCAGAGTAAAATGTATGCAGTGATTGATAATTGTATCCAAATTCAGTAGTTTATAAAATGAACCTCTACCCTTTGTTTCTTTGATCACTCTGTAATAGACTGCTGTGAAGGATGCTCCCTGTTCAGTTTTTACTGAAGAGTAAATGATGCAATGGACAAGTTTTTCTCCTGCCTGATTATTGACTTAAAAAAGGTTTTATCATACTTGTCCCAGTAGAGGATAGATTTCTTTCTTTAGTTAAAATGTCGATTTCTACCACAAGGGACATTATACTCAGAATATATAATGCACTAGTGAGACTGCGACTGGAGTACTGTGTGCACTTCTGGCCACCACACTATAACAGACTCAGAGAATTAAAAGTGTTTAGTCCCAAGCAGAGGAGACAGTGTGGGAACCTAATCCAGGTCTTCAAAATCATCAAAGGCATTGATAAAGTAGATCCAGCAAAATTCTTTTAACTAAACAGTAAATCACATACTTGAGGACATCAATGGAAATTAAGGAGAAGTACATTTAGGATTGAAGCCAGGAAGCACTTCTTTATGCAAAGAGTTATGGGAATTTGGAACAAACTACCGCGTCACATAGTTGAAACAGAAACTTTGACAACCTTTAAGAAGTATCAGGATGAGAGATTTGAACCACTTAACTATTAGCTAAACATACGATCTTGATGGTCTGAATGGTCTCCTCTTGTTTGTCAAATTTCTTATGTTCTTAAGGAGTAATTTAAACACTGACAATATAACCTTGTTGCTAGATATAAAATAATGCAACAATGACCTGACCAGAGAAAGCTTCAGTGTGGTGGAAGAGACCATACAAAAGTTAAGAGTAAGTTAACTGACTTGTTAAACAGCTGGGGTTTACATGCATTTAAGGAAAGGTTGGAATGATCTAATGGAAAAAAAAATGGGAGCAACCTGTGTTAAAGGTTTTGTGAGGTGAGAGCACAACAAAAATTGGTGGCAGCAGTAGGCTGGGCTGGAGTGCCTGTTCCTTAGAGCTGTGGTTCTCAGCGTTCAGTCCTCAGGCCCCCTGTGACTGCAGGTTTCTGTTCCAACCAGTTTCTCAATCAGTCAGTCATTGTTGCCTTTAATTGATCCCATTGTCTACTGTAATTAGCTCACCCATTTTCTCCTTATATTTTGCATTTCGAAAAGCACAGTATTTGAGATTTATACTTAGAGGAAATTAAAGGGTAAGTTTGGCATTTTGGGGGTTGGTGGCAGGATTGTCATTCCAGCCACTGTAACATAATATACCTCACACTGTTCAGTATGGTGCTTAGGTGTCACCTATTGCACGACTGCCCTCGAATCCCAATCCAGGTGGTTTGTTGTATGGTGGGTGCAGCAACATGCTGTAATTAGCACATGCTCCCAACCTCTCGCTTTGCTGTTTTTCAAGTCGAAATGATGTACAAACATGGTACATATATATATATATATATTTGCCACTGAAAATTGTGTCCTAAAGTTAAGTGCTTTACATTTTAAAAATATATCACCTTCACTGGTGTTTTAAAATAGAGGCTAATGGGGCATGAGGCACCACTAGAAAGTGGGAAAAATGGCTTACTTAATTGAGGTAGGAGTCAAATTAAGAGAAGAGTGGGTTGGGACAAAAACTGGGACCCACAGGGGGCTTTGAAGATTGACTTTTGAGAACTACCGCCCTAGAGTAACAATGCAGGATGTTGCTGAGCTTGGCCCAAATGAAAGTTTTTTTGTAAACAGCTCGATATTCCACTCCATCCTGAAAGTGAAATGTGAAGGTAGCATAGATGCAGGGTTTTTTGGTCATCAATAAGAGAGAAACAAATGGAGATAACTGCTCAGAAGGGACACAGTGAATACACAGTGAATAAAGAGCCAGAGAAGACAATGCACAATATGGGGGGCATGGTGCTTAACACTGTCCTGTCACAGCTCCAGGGCCCTGGGCTTATGGGCTTTAATCCTGGCATGGTCTGAGTTTAGGTGGTCTCTGGTTGTTTTTAGTGATTTTGTTTCCCAAATCCACACAAAGGTTGGTGTCCTGGGTGTGCCTGTGCTTTTCTTCATTGGTTCAAGTGTCATTTCAGTGTCAGTCTTGGCAGCTGTGGTGATGAACTAAATAGCTCCCCAGCATTAATTCTGGTCCTTACTATTCTGTATCTGTACATTCTTTGGCCATTTTAGGCTGCAATTTAGATTAGTGAAAGAAGCGAAAAGAGCAGAGCAAAATATGAAGACTGACCCTGAAAATATGAAGTGGTTGAAGACATTATCCACATTTGGCAGAAAAGATGCGGATATCACATTCTTCAGAAGCAAAGCACAGCATTGGCATTCTCCACGTGAACCCTTTTATCCACTATCCCATTATGAATACATTTTTTGATGGTAAAACCAAGCAAATGCTGAATGGAACCATTTTCCTATTTAGAAAACCAGGTATCAGATCAAAGGAGTGATACTTGCTGCCGTTTTTTTTTTTTTTTTTTTTTAATCACGCTTTGGGCAAATGGCACTAACCGTTATGTGTCAAGCTCAGTTTATCATCTCTGTTTGATCTGTGCCATTTTACTGTGATCTCCAAGCTTGTCCTCCTTCCACTTGCCCCAGCATGTCCTTTCTGCATGGCACCACCTAGCTGACTTTCACTTTCCAGCTTGTCTTTACTCTTTTATGTTGATTTAGCTGACATTTTTATCTGAAGCATCACACTGCACACAATTATTTGCACATTTCTTCACACTGAAGCCCTGGCAGGTGAAGTGACTCGCCCAGGGCCACGCACTGAGTCACTAGTGGGGACTGAGTTTGCGCACTTGCTCTCTACTACCTGCACCTTGTTCTCCATTTCTGCTTGCTTGATAACATGTCCCGTTTGCCAGAGCGCACCCAGCTCACAATGACATGACCTTTCTGTCCACTCTCTCCAGCTTTGTTCTCGCGCTGTCATTTCTACTTCATATCTTCGAGCATGACCCATCTGCATGAGACCTCCCGAGTCTCTGTCCTTTTAGCTTCATCGTTCCCAGTCAAACTTCCAGATCGTCCTCCATGCATCTCGGTTTTCCAGCTTTCAGTAAAGATTTGTCTGCATGATTTCTCCCAGCTCATGTTAGCTTCCCAGCCTATCCAGTCTGTTTCATGTTCTCCAGATCACACTCCCTTTTCAGTGTGTTTTCTCGGTTTTAACTCCTCCTCCCTCGAGAGTTTGTCATGGTTACCCAACTTCCCCCTTGGCACATTCACCCATGTGTATTAGCCTGCCCCAACTACTTTCTTCAGGGAAAAATAAAAGTTTTACACATTAAATGACTGATTGCAGGTTTCTTCCAAATATCTCACATTTGCAGAATAACTGTGAACTGAATCTTCATGGGTGTTTCTATTAAAGATCATTTAAACTGATACATACATTTATATCTAAATGGTGTTAGGACCTTTCAGTATTCAAACATTTGGCACTTTCTGTTTGTGAAGAGAACAACATCCATATTACTAACCGAGAATGCTAAACCGGATGATGGACGCAGGCACATCCGGCAATGGGCCGTAGCTGCAAAAAGACGTACTGCGCAGGCGCTAAAAACAGTCCGCGAGAGTCGGCTGAGGAGCCGAGAAAGGCGGACAAAAGAGGGCGAGAGAGGCGGATGAGGGGCCGCGAGAGGCGGACAAGACCACAGAAAAAAGGAGTGAGCACAGGAAAAATGGAGAAATGAGGAAACGCAGGCAAAGCACGAAACACATTGCACACGAAACTAGACCCAAAAAAAAAAAAAAATAGAGGCTCGCGCACAACAGCAAGGCACCCCCCCCCCCCCCTACAGGCACCGGACGGGACACACACCAAGAGGGGGATTCAACAAGCCCATGGAACACAAAAAAAAGAACACAAAACCACCCCACAGACCGTACAAGCAAGGGACGGGACACACACAAACAGGGGGATTCAACAAGACACAGGAACACAAAAAGAAAGAAGACGCTCGCGCGACAACAATCCTCAACCCCCCCCCCCCCACACACACACACACATCCATAAGAAGTGACACCCAAAGCCACATATTCTAAAGTGAACATCAACACCTTCACACTAGACAGCATAGGTGTCAGCATAGGTGGATCTCCTTACAATAAAGCACTATTAACCGTTCAACTGCAGAAAAGGAAACATATTAACAGTGACTGCGATCCTCCATATTACTTATCCATATTTCGCATGCTGAGAAAGAAACAAGTCATGAATACACGGTCACGGGTACAAAACGAAAAGGAAAGGATAACAGGAACAAACACACGAACACGAAAGAAACAACAAAATAGATGGCTATGCAGCATAGGTGGATCTCATTACAATAAGGCACTATTAACCGTTCAACCGCAGAAAAGGCTCCATATTAACAGTGAGTGCAACACTCCTTATTACTTATCCATATTTCTAAAAGAAAAAATGACTCGACTCCAAATACGCAAAGCTCAACTAAAGCTTCTAACTAACGATGTACCTAAAAGTAAAAACTTTATGAACTGCATTAGATCCTACAATAGTTCATTTAATATGCACAAATCTACATCCTAGATCCACATGACGCAAACTATCAATCAAAGTGCTGCATCGCAACAGGCACGGATTCAAAACGAAACACCTCCCGTCTCAGACATACGTTAATGGCAGCGAAGGCTACAACGGGCTTCTCACACAGCACAGGCAAATCGATTACAGCTCCAAAACAACACGTCCCAAATAATACACATACAACAACGCGCCTCTCAAACGGCACAAGCAAAACATACACCAGGAAAATTCATTCGGATTAATGAATGTCATTTGCAATCATTGTCATTCAGTTCACTTCCCTGAAGAAACAACTGGCAATACAAGTTATACATTTACACGTTGTTGTCAAAAGGGTCAAATTAGACTGCCTTCTTTACATTCATATACTGAATATCTACAGAAGCTTATAACTGACGATGTACCTGAAAGTGAAATCTTTATCAACTACATTAGATCCTACAAATCGGAATCCACTATGAACATTAACGGTGGCACTGCACGTGACATCCGTCTTAAAAAAATGTTGTTTATTGATGAATGTTCAATGGCATGAACAAACGTTTATGAATAATGATATTCGATTTGGAGGAAAGGTACTTTTATGAGGAGGAGATTTTAGACAGTGATTAGCTATTCTTCCAGATGCCATGCACTCAGCTATTGTTCAGTGCACCTTAAAATACGCAGACAATTGGCATTGCTTTCAAAAGATACAGTTAGTAAAAAAGATACGATGTCCAGAACCAGATCATAACAATTGCTTATTACAACTGAGAGATGGTACACTCACCAATACAGATGGACTTCACCCACATATTATTACTATTCCTCAAGCCTTTATCTGCGACGACTTAGTTACAGAGAGATTTGGAACAGCAATCTCATTAGACCAAATGCCCCTTTTAACACAACGCACTATATTATGTCCAAAAAATATTAATGTGGAAAACATAAATACCCAAGTCATTCCATTAATTCCTGGAAAGACACAACTCTTTCTAAGCTCTGACAAACTTGACTCTGATCACAACAATAACCATCTTAAATGACCTTACAAGTTCTGAGCTGGAATTACCTTTTACACTTAAACGGCGTGTACAAAGAAATTTTCAAATAAACCTTTACACTGTGCCACACAATTTATTGTTTGCTTTCTATTTGCATCATCTACACCGTCACACTATTCTATATCTCATTCATACATCACGCTCTTTGTCATTCCCAACACCAGGGGTTGGCGAGCGAAGCGAGCAGGGGGCGGAGCCCCCTAGTAATAAACTAAACTGAACTCACAATACAACCCCTTTGTGCCAATTGCTGCCAGTTCTCACAGTCCTGAACAGAATGAAGTGGCTTTTAAAATGAATGGTGGGATGAATGCGTCTACAGACTGATTTTACTCAGTTGTTTGGAAAATCCAATGGCTTATGGCAGACAGGAAATGGCTGAAAAAAGCAGCTTTTTGATAAAGACATACAGTAAACCGGATCAAGTTTGCATCTCTATGTATTTGGAGCTGCAGTACCGTTTATTGGAAATTCAGAGGCTATAAAAATAGAGGTGGTGTGGGTATTTACTGTAACTTAAGTGTCTTTGATCTAATGGACGATGTTAAGGGAAGACATATTGGAAACTGCAGACATCCGAGTTTTAACATTTACAGCAAATCAGGTGGAATAACCTGCGAGCATCAGGTGGCACACTGCTTAGTACTATTGCCTCACATGTCCAGAGCTCACTTCTTAACCTGGTCATTCATGGCACTCCAGTTTCCTTCTATTCGTAATCCCACATTTTGGAATTCAGAAGGAACAGATGACTGCTGCCATGTGATTGGCTGATTAGGTAGTTGTGTTAACAAGCAGTTGAACAGGTGTACCTAATAAAGTGGCCAGTGAGTGTATATATGTGTGTGTGTGTGCATATTTATATATATATATATATATATATATATATATATATATATATATATATATATATATATATATATACACACACACACACACACACTGTATACAGTGATCCCTCACTATATCGCGCTTCGCGGCTTCACTCTATCGCGGATTTTACATGTAAGCATATTTAAATATATATCGCAGATTTTTTGCTGGTTCGCGGATTTCTGAGGACAATGGGTCTTTTAATTTCTGGTACATGCTTCCTCAGTTGGTTTGCCCAGTTGATTTCATACAAAGGACGCTATTGGCAGGTGGCTGAGAAGCTACCCAACTTACTTTTCTTTCTCTCTCTCTTGCGCTGACTATCTGTGATCCTGACGTAGGGGGTGTGAGCAGGGGGGCTGTTCGCACACCTAGACGATACGGACACTCGTCTAAAAATGCTGAAAGATTATCTTCACGTTGCTACCTTCTGTGTGCAGTTTTTAAGTATGCTGCACGGTGCTTCGCATACTTAAAAGCTCAAAGGGCACGTATTGATTTTTGACTTTGTTTCTCTCTCTCTCTCTCTCTCTCTCTCCCCCTGCTCCTGACGGAGGGGGTGTGAGCTGCCGCCTTCAACAGCTTTGTACCGGTGGTGCTTCGCATGCTTAAAAGCCAAACAGCCCTATTGATTTGTTTGGTTTACTCTCTGTTTCCTTTGAAGAGGAAGATATGTTTGCATTCTTTTAATTGTGAGACTGAACTGTCATCTCTGTCTTGTCATGGAGCACAGTTTAAACTTTTGAAAAAGAGACAAATGTTTGTTTGCAGTGTTTGAATAACATTCCTGTCTCTCTACAACCTTCTGTGTTTCTGCGCAAATCTGTGACCCAAGCATGACAATATAAAAATAACCATATAAACATATGGTTTCTACTTCGCGGATTTTCTTATTTCGCGGGTGGCTCTGGAACGCAACCCCCACGATGGAGGAGGGATTACTGTATATAAAGTATATATACACACACGCAGACTTTTTTTTTTTTTAAAGGAACAAAATGTTTACTTAAAGGCAGCATTAATGGTAAAGCACTAATATCTCACAGCCATTTCAGCCTGGGCTTGAAATCAAATCTTGTGTTAACAGTCTATGGGAGTCAGCATATTCTCCTTGTGTCCATGTAGGTTATTTCAAGGTATTCCTTTATAACACGTGGAATTTTGTTTCACCCCAGTTACAGCATTTCCTGCACACTTAGTAAATTGTGTTTATAGGGAAATTTATAGATGTTGACTTCTACTGTAGTCTGTTTGCCTTTCAAGGACTTCTCTCGTGACTTCCACTGAAAACTCCTAGACCGATCTTCATGATTATACAGACTGTTGACTGTGCCATGATTCAAACCAATCAACTGGAGCTCTGAGGCAGTAGTCCTAACTACTCTGCCATTCTTCTTATCCATTTTCTTTCATATGAATTCAACGTGAACACCTTTTCAGCATTTTTCTCTTTATATAATACTAGCCATCCCCCATGGCTCCACCCGTGTAGTAGTGAAACAGGACAGTGAGGAGGGCCCTGCCCAGCTCCCCACTCCTGACGTCACATTTCCCCTCTACTCGGCCCGCAGCCTCTGTCTCGGATTAGCGCAAATACATCGCTCCTGCAAGCGAACTGTGATTCTTAACACGATGAGAGAAGCCGCAAAATCAACCAGAATGTTCAAGCAAATTATAGAAAAAAAACCCAATCTATATCCGTTAAGTAGTTCTCTCGTTCGCTAGCTAAACGGAGGTAAGGAACACCCCAAGGCCCCGTCCACCCTTGATCCCCCCACCCCCCCCCCCCCGGCCCGCTTCGTGCATCTCGGATTCACATAAATAAAATCGGAACCACAAGCAAACTATGATGCATAGCGCAGTGACAGAAGGCACAAAAATCAACCGAAATGTTCAACCAAATTATAGAGAAAAAAAACAACCATCTAAATCTGTTAAGTAGTTCTCTTGTGAAAAGTGGACAGACAGACAGATGTTGGGTTTTTTATATATACAGTATATGACAGAGAGATGTTGCCACATCAGTTACATAACTGTGTGTGTAAGAACCAAATCATTTTAAAGGAAAATGTATCTTAATTTTTGTTTAGTTTGAACTTGAATATAACGTAGCTTTATCAGAGATAATCCAATACTCCCCAGTTGTACCTCCTCTAAGCTAAAGATAATGGAATGTTCTTCAAGTTAGCTTTGTGTAACAGCAGAGTAGCCCATAGATGACGTTTGACTGCTAGAGAGCAACATAACCTGGTGTCAGACAGGCATTAAGGGCATAAAGTTTTCTGACTGTATGTACTGTACATATACACAGTGAATGGGATAACATAGAAACAATAAGAAATTTAACCCAGATACTTGAGTCTCAATCAGAATATCATAAACAAGACGTTTTCCCTTTTCTTGCTTGTATTGTCAACTTTTGTCCTTATTTTGTATGAACAGTTTGCTTTAGATTTCACTAAAATAGTTGAAACAAAGACACTTAGACAGTGGAGTTTTGTTCTTGCACAAGTTGTACTGTTGCTGGAATGCCTTTCTGGTAACTGTACTTGAATCATTTTCAACTATTGGGAAATCCTCAACATGCATATTTACAGTGTGTGTGAGCCAACTAATGAATACTGCATTGCAAATGTCTGATCATGTAAGATACAGTACGGACAGACAGATAGACACACTGCCGTAGAGAAGGATCTGCTCTTGGCAAACAGACATTCACAAGTATTAAGTATAAATAAGTACTTCACGGGGATTGATATCTAAAGAGCACAGTGGAAATTTTAATACCAGTTAGTTTTATTAAATGAAACTTAAGACAAACATTGAAAAAGGGTTGAATTCCCCAAGTGCTGTGAGGAGGTGCCATAGGTAAACAGTGCAGACTTGAAACACAAGAACTTAAAAAAACATTTCATCCTGACTGCCTCAGAACCTTTTTAATATTTACACCAATGTATTAAAATAACCCCAGTGAATCGAAAATGACCTGAAGCCTCAGCTGCTTAGTAAAAATGACACACCCCAGGCCCGGCAAGGTTAGAGTCTGAGAGGCTGTACAAGTCTCCTAGAAGGCACCATGCTTCTCTGTCCCTGTTGCCTTCATTAACAAGGGATGGCCTCTGCAACAACTTTTCAAGCACTGTGTGGTCACGATACTATGACCTCTACATAATTAGCGGGATAAAGTCCAACTTGTCCACTCATGAGACGACCTTTGCACCAGCCCTGTTCATCTTCCTCTCCAATCTTCATTAACTCTTCTCCTTTAACATAAGAAGTAGTATTGTTACAAAGTGGAATAATTGCTCAAACATCTTCTCACAAGGACAGTTTTAATTTTGCAACACTGGATATCTCACCTGCCTAAACTCCACCCTCCTGTGAGGCTATAAAAATGCATAGTTATTATACACATACTTTTTACTTTCAAGTGTTAAGATAAAGCGATTTTTATCCTGTATTAGGATTTGCAACACAGAAACATCAAAAAAATGGGAAAAAAAAAATTAGCTAAAAATTCTGAAATTATTAAATGGCTCGGGTAAACATGCACCATTAATATGAACTGTAATTTAAGTCTGCAGTGGGCTGGCGCCCTGCCCTGGGTTAGTTTCCTGCCTTGTGCCCTGTGTTGGCTGGGATTGGCTCCAGCAGAACCCCGTGACCCTGTAGTTAGGATATAGCAGGTTGGATAATGGATGGATGGATGTAATTTAAGTGCATTTCTTATCACACAGTAGGCAAACTGGCCTCCACCTGCTTAGGTAGTTGAATATTTTCAGAATTAGCTAGAAAACTGATATCTAGTTTTGTGTTGGGGTCTCTCTTACGCTTGCTGCTGCTGCTACTAGAACAGGCTTTGGCCCGCCAATACCTTAAACTAGATAATAATTATCAGGCTTAAATAAAATCAGCAGTTGTAGTAGGGCTGCTGTGTAGTTCCTGTCAAAGCAGATTTCCAAACAAGGCTTTTAAAAGGCTTTCTTGATGAATTTGTGGAGAGAGAAAGATTTGATGAAGAGAAAAGACTGTAACGGTTTCACATATCCTTTATCTAAGAACCGTAAGGCGTATGGAAATGCAGAGACCTTGTGTAGATCTAGTCAGTCATCTGAAGCAGACGACTAAGCAAAGAAGCCACAAGAATATCAAAGGCAATTTTACTTGGAAGACTAGTCAATGGACGCCACTCAACCTTTAAAAGTCATCACTCAAAAAGGCCCACATTTGATTATGCATAACAAAAGTCAGAGATTTCTGAAGACACTTGGAGGAGAAGTGGGATAATTAATTGAAAAAAATCATGGCACGCCGATCAAGGAGCACCATACACTCTGTAAAGCAAGGTGGAGGCAGAATTCTGCTTTGGTGTTTCTCTTCAGTGGCACTCTCCTTTCTGGTCAAGACAGAACAGAACCACCATATGGAGCCCTGCATCATAAGCTCATGTGATTTAAAATTTTTATTACCCTTTTATTTTTGGAACTGCATCACTCCAAGGTGTATGCCTTTTCATTTTTTTTTTTTCCTATCTCATGCAAACTGTGAAGGATACTTTCCTTTTACTCACACTTGTGCTCTTTGTTTTTCCTTATTTATGTTGTATACCTAAATTAAATTTTTTTTATTGCCTTTTATTCTTTATTGTCTTCATTTCTACTTTGAGCATTATCACTATATATTTATTTCTGTTTAAACATTTACATCTAAGTTTTTTAATATCTATAATTGTTCATTTGTTGTCATTCTTTCAGCCATGTTTATATTTGGTCATTGTCATACTGATATACATCTTACTTGATTTTTGATTATTATTGTATATAAAACATCTTAAGTCTACAATTTTTATTTTTAATACATTTTTTATATTATTTAGTTATCTCAACATGCTTCTCACTTAATTACTACAACGATAGTTTCCTGGATTGCTTGGATTCCTTTGTACTTTACCTTTTGCTCATATTATATACTAATATCACTTAATGCTTCCCACTAAACACTTTCATCCTTTCTGTAGTTTGCACATCTGTAATTTATTGACATATTTCATATACAGTATTACTTTTTTTTTATTATTGCCTCTTTATTGTCTTCATTTCTACTTTCAGCATTATCACTATATATATTTTTTTATATATTTATATATATTATATATATATTTTTTTTTTGTTTAAGCATTTACATCTAAGTTTATTAATATCTATAAATTGTTGTCAGCACAATTATCTTAATAAATATAAGGCCAAACTTAAAGTAGGAATGCTCAGTTCCTTAAATGGCACTGTCAGAACTCTGGACTGAGTGACCTGAAGGGTGCAGTCCTTCTGTGGTCCTCTCACTGCCTGACTAAGCCTAACAGTTATGAGAGGGCAGAATAGGCAAACACTTCCCTATCAGAACAGGCTACAATTCAAACAAAGGTCACTTGCACCATTTACTGATTCATGGATGTCAAATCTATTCATTCATTTTTTTAAATTGATTTTATAACAGTCTGGACACCTTTGCAGTTTCTGTATTACATTCTTTAAATAAAAAGGTTTCAGTCTATAATCTGAAATAAAACATAATCTAAAAGAATGAAGAGACATTAAACAAATTGCCTCCATGACCCAGAAGTATATCCTACAAGGGTTTCAGTGAGATGCATTACCTGCTTTAAAGCTGAGCTCATCTGCTTCCTGCCCTGTGTAATCATATAGTGCTTTCACGCTCTGTCCAACCTCTTCCTTTTCCTCATCTTTTTTATCTTCCTCTCCATGCAAGCCATTTGTGTTGATGTACTTCTTTGGGCTTTCTTCATCAGACCAGTCTGAAGAGTATTCTCTTACACTTCTAGAAACATCAGGAGAGGGGATAATAATAATAAAAAAACTGCATCAAAAATATAAAACAATCATTATGAAGAGAACTGCACCAAGATCCTAAAAAAGGATGCAACTACTGTGACAGTCTAAGGTGTAAAACCCTCAGTGGTGTTGGGGACACATAATAGAAAATAGTGCCAAACAAGCAGTAAGTGTGACATTAGTAACAACACTGGCAGGCACCTTACTGGCGAATATGAACGCATGTGAACCACTTTGCATGCAGGGTCGAGAGACCTACACCCCCATTTCCATGGTGGCAAATAACAGAGATGAGGAATTTACTAACGTGATCTCCTGTGCATCTGTGAAGCTGTTAGATAAGCCAACAGCACAAGCTTGTTGAGTCCTGTTGGTTAAAAGTACATTCAGATGAGAGGCCGAAAGAACTCCAGCGTATAGGACCAATTTTCCCATGTCCCATTTTAAAAATGTAGTACATCTACTCCAAATATTTTGTCAAGTGTTACTGATAGTGTTTTGCATACAGCTGTACACATTTATCAGCTTACTCTTTACAAAAAAAGCATCCCTCTCCTTAAGTTTATGGAAAAAAAACACAATTTGTCTATTCTCCTAATCTTAAAGAGATAGCCACAATAATTGAAATTAGAAGGAATATTTGCAGAATAATATTCATCTCATTTGAAGTCACTACAATGAACTCACCTGTTAAATGTAGGTGGAGTTTCTGCAGCAGACACAATATTGGTCAAGGTTACAACATCCTCAGCCCTGCTGTTCCTCTCCTTCCGGCTGATCATTTGGCTTGCTTCAAGTGACCATTCCTACAAGGAAGACGACCTTTCAAGTACACTTGTAGAGTAGAAATGCACATCGTGCTTTTAAAGGCAACCCTTATTTTATATTACTGTAAGCACAGATTACTTGGATAAATTATGGGTTTATAGGGTTATTACTGCCACGCGTACACGGCGCTGTGAAACACGTTTACACAGGGCAAACATGCCTTTGTTTTTTTTTTTGATCAGGTACATGAGGAAGAAAAGCCTGTACTCAAATATTTCTTGTACTTTGGGAAATGTTTCCTTTAAATGTTCTTATTTACACAATACTTCTGTGCAAAATACGAGGTAACAAGTGCACTGAAGTGCAAGGTCTTGGTGACTGCGTTCAGTGCAACTAGGAAACTTCAATTGGTACCAAACAGGAATTAAGAGGTAGAAAAATTTAAGTTTTTAAAATTATGAAAAGAATTAGCACAATGGAACCTGGCAGCTACTTTAAAATGACTTCAACAAAAACACAGTGATACAGTTTGCAACTTTAAAATAAATTCAGATTGAGCAATAGCAATGGTCCAGTGCGGCATTTTCTCTGGGAATTGATTGTTTTGCCACATAATGTACCAAAGTCACCAAAATGCATGCAAGGCTTTAAAAACATGGATGAGGACTGTAAAAACATAAAAATCAAAACACAAAGTAGCAAGGACATAAAGGCTTAAGGTATGCTAGCACTTTCTACGGTTTCCAAAAATAATAAAAAGCCCAGTTTCTACCAGTTGAGTTTTCAATTATAGGTTAGCGTTTGCAATTCACAGGTTGAAGATTCAAAGATCTGCATATCTGTGGGTTTGTGATCAATAATTAAATCAAAATTCTTTCACAAGTTTTGTAACCTACTGCAGAAAACCGCAGAGGATGCTGTAACAGCACTACTTAAATGGACTGCAAATCGTAGCACCACCAGGCGTACTTGCCGTTGTTGAAGAAAGATGAAGCTCAACTTTTTTCTTTTTGTTTCGCAGCTTCACTGCACAACTGGACTAAAATCACACTCATTTAATTAAAGTTTTCTCTGGATTGAAGTTCTTTTCTGTGCCCATTTCGCTGTGTGATTTCATCTGGGTTAGAAAACGTCTTTGTCTGGGTAGCACTCCCAACTTCTACACATCTTCATTTACATCAGCATCACGGTAGGACAAAACTTAACTTTCAGGAGGCTGTTCACAGAGGATTACTGTACATTTCTCACAACTTTTTGCATCTTATTTAGTGCAATAAACACCGTATAACCATGGGTACAACACTTATTTGTGAATTGATTTATTCAAGCTGGTCCAGCTCCCCTAACCGCCACAAGTTATAACTGTAATTCATTCTTTATTATTCATTATTTAATTGCAGTCCAGTTACATTTGTCCATTATCTCAAGTGGGAAATGCATACTGTTTCAGCCTCCTTTCTTGCTGTTTGGTGCACCTATATCCTTTCTCATCTATTGCTACCATCATATCAAAATTATCCTGGCACTTTTTTCAGTAATGACATACCTTAAGGAACGTCCTCCACTTGTGGCAGTCTGTCATGTTTTTAAGTAGTTATATACCTAACAAGACACACAAGTGCAATTTCTGTCCTCGCTTTTTTCTTTATATAAATCAATTTTATTGTATTCAATATATTGCTACATTGCTACATACTGTATATTGCGACCGTTTTCTCCAGCTAAGATGGACTGTTATATTGATGTGTATTTTTCACTACTATAATTGTCATTGTGATTCCTATATACTCATTAATATATTGCCAGTACTCACACTTTTTATATACCTATATTAATTTTTTTTTTATTATTGCCTCTTTATTGTCTATTTCTCCTTTCAGCATTATCACTATATATATTAAAGTTTATTTATATATTTATTTTTGTTTAAGCATTTCCATCTAAGTTTATTAAATATCTATAAGTGTTGTCATTCTTTGGGCCATGTCTATATCTGGTCATTGTCATACTGATTTACCTTTCACTTGATTTTTGATTATTATTAATTGCATATAAAAAAAAATCTCCAGTCTACAATTTTTATTTTTAATATTTTTTTTTTATACTATTTTGTTTTAACGTTATCTCAACATGCTTCTCACTTAATTACTACAACTGCAGTGTTCTGGATTGCTTGGACTCCGTTGTACTTTACCTTTTGCTCATATTATATATTAATATCTCTTAACGTTTCCCACTAAACACTTTCACCCTTTCTGTAGTTTGTGCATCTGCAATTTATTGACATATTTCCTCGTATCTATTAGTACAGCACCTTCTATCATCCTATTTACTGATTATTTATTTATTTCATATTTTACTGGCAGGTAATTTTTAGAACTTGACAGGCACGGAGTTACACCATTTGAGTTAAACGCACCCCTTCCCAACCCACCCCTCTCAATTCACCTATGCTTGTTACCACCACAGCACATCACTCCATCCTCTGGCGAAAAACAATGGTTTTAATTCAGGTGGCACACTGGGAATCAAGGAAGCCACCAACTTCAGCAGGCCTGGAAACAATGTTAAAATCCCATTTAGAATTCTGCCCCACTCACTGTACCAGACAGCTTATCAGATGGTTTGTCAAGCTGATTTAAAGGCCCAGACCAGTAAGTGTTATGAGCTTCACTGTTAATAAAAAATAACTTTTCAGTAAGTCTTATCACATACATTCCAGTGACAAATATTCTCATTTTTAACACACAAAGATGTATAAACAAGTTTCATCTTATCTAATATTATTAAAGTAACCATTACCTCAAATTGTGGCCAGTTCATATTCATCCCAGGCCCATGGGTGTTCCTCCACCACTTCAGGTCTTCCTGATCACTTGCTGTCAAGATGCTCTGATAAAGATCTCGAAACACGACACGAAAACTAAAAACAACAAAAGTAAAGATGATGTACAATTTGTACAAATGGAGCGCTACACAGTCAGTAATATAAACAGGAAGGAACCACTTTGCATGCCCAACAAGCACACAGCAAAGTGGGAGTAGGTACTGTTCCTATTGGAATAAACAAGTGCCAAGCAGAAGCATTATGGAGAATATACGTAGATAGATGCACTTATGACAAGGACTCCCAGCCCTTTTTGTATTCCTCCCATATGTTGACGACCACATATCACATCACTGCTGAACTAGTATATTTAAAATTCATTTGCAGAAAGATTGAGGCTATTTACTTGTCTTTACTGGAGAGGTCTAGATGGCTGTGGATGTCCAGAAAGACTTCTTTAAAGAACCTCAGTCGACGCTTCTCAGCCTCTTGTGCATTCTCAAAGACCTGCTCCATATCCTCAATGTAACGTGGGTTGTACCTGTTTAATTCGTCAAGGGATTTCACGTAACGCTCCTTATTCTGCAAAATGTATAAGAGGGGATGTATTTCATGCAAGGATAAAACAGAAGAATGCTTCACCAGCAATACAAAATGTTACGCCAAACAAAGTGGCAAACAGAGAACTAGTATTGGTAAAACAAAGGAAATGCACAATAAGGCATTTCATCTGTACTATTAAATGAGAAAGTCTGGTTCAGTATTCACACCAAGAGTAATATCCACTTAAAATCACCTTTTCAGACTCCTCCTTGCACTTCCCAGCTCGATCCTGCAGTTTGCATACTTGCTCCTGGGAAATGGAGGGATCTGACCTAGCATGAGCCTCTCTGGTTGTTGATGAATGCTCTTCTTTACAGGACTGATGATAACTCTTTTTGGACAACTCAACCTACAAGAAAACAATATTACATTACTTGTTTCTTTAAAGGCTATTCACCACTGCCTAAGGAAACACACTAGGATTTATCATACATCTCCTTCCTGAAAACAGCACATTTTTACTGTTTCGCAGACAGGTAAGTGAATAGTTTCCTTAAAAAAAAAATAAAATCAGCAAACAGAAAAAAGAGCTCTGTGAGCCAGCTCTTTAGTGAGACTCAAACAAAATCAAGTGTGATTGGGGTTTTGTTTTCCCCACTAAGTAAAGGGAATTTTAAAACTTTGCAAGTAACATTTCAAAAGGAAACCATCTAGAGTTTGGTTTAGAATTTACATCAAAAGCTGCAACTGGCTGTAATTCTGCATGCCATTTGATACTCGTACTCACTTCTTTTAGCCGTCTGATCCATGGTTTTTGAGCCTTACGAAATCCATCTTCAAATTCCTTTGTCTCTCGGAACCCACCAATGAGCTGCTTATGGTAGGTTTCCTTCTGCCAGTTCCGCACCTTTTCTGCATCCTCCAACAACAGGTGGTTTTTGAGTTCCATATGGATGTCACTCAAATGGTCAGCAGCATTCATGAAGGCATGCCAAGCCTTCTCCAGTGTGCCATACTGTGGTCCTGAGAGAAAGTGGAAGATAATAAAAAAGGCACTGGACTCACTTCTGTTAAACATGACATAAGGCCACAGAGGGGACAACCCCTCTCTGAACATAACCACATAGGTGTATTGCTCACCTTTTCCTATGGCAGTCCGCCATTTATTAGACCATTCACTTAGCTGTTGAGCATACTTCTTTTCAATTCTGGCACGTTCTTGGAAGCAGGCAACCAACTCATTGCACAGCCTGTACCCATCATCTGTTCTTTTCACGGTGCTTTTATAATTCCCTGGCTGAGGAAACAAGGAAAAGAACAAGTTTTACTTATTTTTAAACCTTTGACCAGTGGTGACAGATATTTTGGCATTTGTGAGAATTCTTTCAATCGCTTCGGCATGAAGAAAAATAGTAGTCCAAGCGTCAAAAATAAGGTTGGAACTACTGCAAAGGAATTTGTGTCACTAGCAAACACAAAGCAGGCCTCTATCTATCTATCATCTGTTCCCCCATCTTTATAAACATGTTCTCATTTTAATTGATTTATATTTAATCAGTTGACAAGGTTTTGAGCACACAATAAGATAAATGTCTCTGGCTATGACTGCACTATTAAGACAAGTGTTGTCACGTCCCAGGTCAACTATGCCTGTTATTTTCCTGGAAGTGTTGTGGAATCTGCCTATTTGCTTTTTGTCTCTGCAAACATTTCACTGCAAATGATAGGACTGTGGCCTTTAATCGAATAGGAAAGCAACAAGCATAAAAAAGTCCACAGAACTCACAATGATGAAAACACCAGCAAAGATTAAAAACTCAAGACAAATCTAAATATTTAACTGAAAACTAATGCTACATTTGAAAAAGTCTGGCACTTCTTTCTTCCACACAATAAAGGTGAGGTATATTTGTTTAACCATTTCAAGGAGACACTGGTCACACACAGCTGTCTGTTTACTTACCTCCCAGAAACTTTCATTACTGCCTCTATTCCCAGTTTCCCCGGCTGGTGACATCCCGGGGCCGTCTTTGCAGCACAGAATTGTGACGGCTTCCAGTGAATCTAAGAATAAAATGTGGCGGAGATGACAGACAGAAGGTGAGTACAAAAACATGTGCGAGAAAAACAGAGGAGGGAGGTGGAGCATTCAGTGCCACAATTCAGAATCCCAGAGTTCCCACCCAAATATTTACCTTCCCCTACAGTAAAGTACTAGTGCATTGACCCAGAGCAAACAGAGAGGCAGCCAGCCTTCATTTGTCAACTGATAACAGGGCAGGCTCTCCCTGCTGTAACATTTACTAATGTGCACATTAGGTTTAGGAGACTTTTTCTGTGTTTACTTAGGTTTCATATTTCCTTTTTCTCTTTTACTATACTTTATTTTAATCTTTGCAAAAGTGACATGAAGAGGCTGTAGGGATGAATAAACTTTAATACCTATTTTGAAAGAACCAATGAAGGTGGCGGGGGGGAGCGCTCTCTTCCCACTTAAGCAGATGAGAAAACGCAAAGCAGTACAGAAACACGGATAATATCAAGCAATACAACAGGCAATTCCATGCAGGAAATAACTACCTTTTTTTAAATGTTTAACAAATTACAAAAAAGTACCCGACTTTACAAAAAGGGCTACAAAATGTTTCTAAACAGTGCCTAACTTGACCTTTAGCAACAATGCCGACGCAACCTTAGTGATGGTTCTGTTACAGCAGCAAGCACAAGTGAATTTGCTGTTACAACAAAATTCTGAAGGTTTGACCAAAACATTCAAATTAGTTTGCTAGGCTTGTTATTACTGGTCAGCACTGCTGCTTCTTACACTGAATACTAAAGAAGTCCTCTCCCAGCCAACTTCATCTCTATCAATTGCAAGACAGCTTGTGCCCGAACCTGTATAGCAAGGGTAGAAAAACTAAAGAAATCCAAAAGTCCATATTGACTGCACGGTTTTCATTTTCTAAACAACTTTCAGTTAGTGCCCTGTTCACAGTGCAGAGGATAGTGCTGCTGTTTCACATCTCCAGAGTCCTGGATTTAAATGCTGGACTCGGAGCGGACTGTGTCGAGTTTGTACTTTTTCCACATATTCAGTTTTCCTCCTGCATCCCAATTACATGCATATTAGGTTAAATGATGATGCTAAATTGGCTAGGCCCAAAATGGATAAACATCTGATCCATGGATAAATCCTGCCTTACACACAATGTCGATGGCATGGGCCCCAGCTCCCGGTTTACTCTGAACTGGTAAATTGACGAATGGATAACTTGATGCTTTTGCTACCTCCACAATTAAATGGACTTGACACTGTGAATAGAAAATATTCACTTGTAATGTAGATGGCGGTGCAAGACAATACCCAATCTTTAGGTCTACTCCAAAGTCAGCATCTATAAAAACAGATTTACCCTAAAACATCTTTGGCACTCAACATGTAAAAGGACAGTATGCTCTATTCCTGTCCCTGCATGAAACAGTCCACTTAATATCCACTAACAGGAGGGCTGGCAGGAGGTAGAGGGATAGACAGAGAATTTTCTGCCTAGTATGTTAGTAGTTGTCACATGTGCAGTGAAATTCTTACTTGCATGTTCAACATGTCAGTACTGTACAACAAACACCACGATGGGCAAAAATATAAGAATATAATGAAATAATGCATGTGACAGGTCACGTACAGCCTCCTTATACTCATTGAGTTACTGCCACCTGCACTTAAGGATCCCGAGAGACACATCAGCTGATTATTTCAACCATTTTGTGTATTTTGACCTTTACTAGATTGTTTGTGGTGGTCTGTTTGGTGCTCTTTGCTGTGTAGCAATAGAAAAGTACCCATTTCGTTCAAACTGTAAAAATGTAAATATTAAAAAAATCAATGTGATCACAACAATCAGCAGCACCTCAGATTTTTCTCTCCCTTATGGTCAACAGCTGTCTTGTGTATCTGTGCTTCTTCTGATAGCTGCTTGTAATGAAGGCTAGTGCAAGTGTAACTGAGCGATGAAGCTCCCTCTCATATAAATATCCCAAGTGAAGATGAGGAACAAAGAGGCAGCAGCACAAAGATGACCAGGTCCAAGGATAACTAGAAACTCATTTAAAGGCAGAGAATAATATAAGCAACAGAACTTACCCAAAAGGCCGTAAAAATGGTGTCCACTGGAGTTTAGCTACTGGCCTGCAAAGATATTACCAGTGTCAATGACAGGCACTCCCGTCTAACATCCATAAGCACAACACAAAACCTACATGCATTAATGTACATAAATATAAACAGATCTGTCCTGACCTTCCAGATTTTACAACTCACTGCAAAGCATGCTGGGCAGCCAAGTCCATAGCTGAACCCAGATCACACTGCTCAGTGTGGCATATTGTCCTGCAAAATTCATTCAAATGCATGTCTCCTTTAAAGATTTCCCCGATTTTCAAAGCAAATCTCAATTTCTAGATAAAACCTTATTAACACTTGAACACTCTTACAATGTCAACCTTAACACAAAATATTCAGTGAAGAAGAAAGTGGTGCCATGCCCCTCCAGCCTGGCAAATGCAGACAAACCTTTCATGCCAAGATGTTTTTAATGACACCGTGTCACTTTACCTTCCAGAGCAGACTTCAACAGCGCAGATGAGTTGCAGATCCTCCCTTTCACATCTGCTATTTGCAGATTTTAATGTCTAGCAACAGCAGCCAGAATAACTGTACTTGAAGCAAGGAGTGGACTCACAGGAAATGGCCAGTGCAGCTATCTTAAATTGTATCTTCATTTTGATATAAAAAATGTAGTAATATGATAAGTATGCAGTTATATCAATATTTTGTGGACGTAAAAAAGTTATTTTTTCTTGCCGTTGGTGACTCTTATTTTGATTACTGCTGATAATCTCATCAGCAGCGTTAAGACACAAATCGTTCATACACTACAACTGGTCCAATGGCTAAATTTGTCCAGAGATGTGAAACACCAAAAGTCTACATTATTACAAAACCACCAAACTGGTCCCCCTACATTCAGCTGCCAATCATCACACAACCTTTCTGGTTACCTACAAAACTGTGCAATACTTACCCCAGAGGGCTAGTGCATCACAAAATGACGATATTTGTCCCATTCTGACAAGTACAATACCTGAGATCCCTCTTCCCCACCAAGGCACTATACCCACAAGGCCTAATCTTCTTCCAGTGTCAATGACAGGAACGTTCATTCTTGCATCTTTGGTCATTTTAACGTCAACAATTACACACAAACCATGAGCTTAAATATATGCCAGTGCATTTTAAAGGCATGGTTTTCATTCTTGATCAGCAATCCTTTATTTTCACTGATTCTGACCTGTTTGGACCGGCTGCACCTGGTTTTAGCATACGGTAGAATTGTATTGCACTTCCTTTTCCACCCATCCATTTTCTAAGCCTTTTACCTCTCCTTCCGGCAGCAGCACACGACACCAGTCTATCAGAGGCCATGTTTACACACAATCACTTGAAGTGGGACAATTTAGAGTCATCCAGCTTAACTGCCCTTAAACGTCTCTGCACTTTCCCTCTCCCCCGATTAAGTTCGTCCTGCCCACCCAAGTCAGCTCCAGTTTCTCCAATCACCTTGCTGTATCTGAGGACCTAAAAAATGCCATCAAGGGGAATGTGGGATTCTTTAATAGGTCACAGGCACCTTCACATCCCTCCCTTTCCATCTGAAGCTGCCAAAAAGCACCCCCCCCTGCCCCGCCCCCCTCCCATCATCACCACCACCCAATGTCTCAAAAAGCTCTCTGTTCGTCTGTTGCCACCACATGCAGAGCTCATGAAAGCCTGTGGCGCACGCCACATTCCCAGCGTGGGGATGGCAACAATAGGCTCTTGTTCAACAGCGAGCTTCTTGGCGGCCCAACGACAAGGACATAAGGATCAAGTAAGCAGACGATCCAGAATCTGTATTTGAATAAGAAAGCAGGATACAAGAGACAAGGACAAGGAACAGAGGGCCAACACACCTCCTAACTCTCCGAAAACCCTCCACATATCTCACTACATAGTCAAAGCCCAACTGTGTCTAGCCCATCACCTCTAAAATCACTGTCCAGTTTCTCATACACTTCTTTCAGTGCCACGATGGACAAAATGTGGCTGGCCACACGTAGCCAACCTAAATTACCTTTTGTGACGAATCACTGCAACACTCCTCTCTGCCTTCTTGTGTCCTTCACCAGTGTCCCAATAGTCCAGACTGGTGTACAATGAGCAGATCACCTACTAACTAAACCATTTCTTTGAGGAGCTCTGTAAACAGCCACCTGTCACTTGCCTCCCTCATAAGCACCTCTTGTCCAGTTTCATGTTGGTTGGGGGAGATTCGGCTCCTTCGACATAAGTGAAAGAACCTCTGTTCTAAAAGTACCCCCCGTACCCTTAAAAATTGTGAGATAAAATATTTCCTGACAGACTAATGCTGAAGCCCCCTCGGTTCGTCAGCTCACAGGGACCCCACCCCCGCCATAAAGTTCCTTTAATCCACTTTGGATCTGTGGCTCACGCCTGTTGCGCGTCGCCGTCAAAAAAAGAATAGTCCGCTGCGACGCGCACACAAAAAGGAGCTTGAAATTCGCTCGGCCTCTTCCCTCCTCCACCCTCACCTTGTTGCTCGCTCTCTTCTTTCTTTCTTCTTGTACTCTTGTCTTCGCTCGGAGCAGCCGGAATCTCTGAGGCACCTGCGGAAGCACGTATCCTGCGACTATGACCTCCGGATCCGCTCCTTGCAGTCATCCAATTAGCGAAGTTTAACCGCCGAGACGCTGAGCTCCCTGGAAAGAAAGGGAATGTGAACGCGTCGGCCGGAGGGACTTCTCGGCGAGCTCGGGGGCGCGCTGGTTGAAAGTTGACAGAGGCGCGCCGGGCAGGTACGGGTGCGCGCTGCTGGACTCGGAAGACTCGTATGCTGACTTTAACAGGTTTGGCTATGGGGGAAAGAATGTGTTGTTATTCTTACTTATATATCCTTCTAGACCTTTCGGAGCAAAAACAAGGCGTACAACACACCGACGCTATCGAGGTCTCGATGGAGACGATTTCTAAACGCCCTGTGGTGACGTAACGACATCATCGATCCTATCAGCAAAAAACGGAGCCCGGCCCGGTGTATGTGATGATAAGAAAATTACGCTTACGATAACTTGTAGGCAACGGATGGCTTACCGCTACATTATAATTTTTTAAAGCCGTGTTTCTGCAAGAGTCGCTTTGTTCATTCCTGAAAAATTCTCAGCGGATGTATTGACTATTCAATGAAAATATCCTAAGAAAAGAATTTTGCACAGACAACTGTGTAAGACGAATGCTGCAAACATGTCCCCAACCGATTTTTCATTGAAATGCCACCTTTAATGACAGTGATCAGCGTGGAATATACAGTATTAAATATTGAATTGAAAATATGCTGACAGGAAAAAAAAACAGACTTGCTAAATGTTATCTAATAGCAGTTTGGCCAGATTGGTGTGATAGTTCCACCAGCGTTTCATCAACATGGCTCCAAATAGTCCCACAAATTTTCTGTTGGATTTAAATCTGGGGATTTTGCAGGCCATTTGAGATGTGAGAATGCTTCGAAATATCTTTCATCTTGGAAGTCCTGGTAGCCACTCAGTGTTCACTTGATGAAGCACAAAAGGTAACACCAAGTTGTCCAGAAGCCCAATGTGGCCCTTCTGGTTCAGTTCTGTCATTACCTCAAGCAGAGGATCCATTTCCTCGTAACTGAAACACCCCCAAAACATAAGAGGGCAGTCTCTCACTTGATCAGCACAGCACTGTTCACACAGTCATCATGAAAGGCTTCATTGAGTTTGCAATGTACCTGTCACCTCGCACCATTCGAGCACATGCACAAACACAACTCATCAGACCACATAACACATTTCCAAGTGTCAGCGGTCCATCATTTATGGCTTTGTGAATGACTGTTAACAAGGGCCCCTTCCACGGGACTCTATTCTATATATCCATAGCATGCAGTTCCCTTCTGAGTATTCATTTTGGAAATGGCTTGTTGTTGGGTCTGCATTGACTGCTAGAAGCAATTCTTGCCATTTGGCAAAGCGATTTGCTGTGACAAAGTATGACACACAGCAACAGTCCCCGTCTGTGAGCACCATCTTTCAGCCACAGTTCCTGCAATGATTAGCAGCTGACTGTGATATACGCTTCTGTTGAAAGATCATTTGGACAGTATTTGCCACTCTACGAACACTGTAGTACATTGCACAGCTACAGTATCTCACAAAAGTGAGTACACCTCTCACATTTTTGTAAATATATCTTTTCATGGGACAACACTGAAGATACTGTATGACAATTTGATACAATGTAAAGTAGTCAGTGTACAGCTTGTATAACAGTGTAAATTTGCTGTCCCCTCAAAATAACTGAACACACAGCCATTAATGTCTAACCGCTGGCAACAAAAGTGAGTACACCCCTAAGTGAAAAATGTCCAAATTGTGCCCAAAGTGTCAATATTTTGTGTGGCCACCATTATTTTCCAGCACTGCCTTAACTCTCTTGGGCATGGAGTTCACTAGAGCTTCACAGGTTGCCACTGGAATCCTCTTCCACTCCTCCAAGATGACATCACGGAGCTGGTGGATGTTAGAGACCTTGCATTCCTCCACCTTCCGTTTGAGGATACCCCACAGATGCTCAATAGGGTTTAGATCTGGAGACATGCTTGGCCAGTCCAGCACCTTTACCCTCAGTTTTTTTAGCAAGGCAGTGGTCGTCTTGGTGGTGTGTTTGGGGTCGTTATCATGTTGGAATACTGCCCTGCGGCCCAGTTTCTGAAGGGAGGGGATCATGCTCTGCTTCAGTATGTCACAGTACATATTGGCATTCATGGTTCCCTCAATGAACTGTAGCTCCCCAGTGCCGGCAGCACTCATGCAGCCCCAAACCATGACACTCCCACCACCATGCTTGACTGTAGGCAAGACACACTTGTCTTTGTACTCCTCACCTGGTTGCCACCACATACGGTTGACACCATCTGAACCAAATAAGTTTATCTTGGTCTCATCAGACCACAGGACAAGGTTCCAGTAGTCCATTTCCTTAGTCTGCTTGTCTTCAGCAAACTGCGAGCTTTCTTGTGCATCATCTTAGAAGGGGCTTCCTTCTGGGACCACAGCCATGCAGACCAATTTTATGCAGTGTGCAGTGTATGGTCTGAGCACTGACAGGCTGACCCCAACACCCCTTCAACCTCTGCTGCAATGCTGGCAGCACTGATACGTCTATTTTCAAAAGACAACCTTTGGATATGACGCTGAGCATGTGCACTCAACTTCTTTGGTCGACCATGGCGAGGCCTGTTCTGAATGGAACCTGTCCTGTTAAACCGCTGTATGGTCTTGGCTACCGTGCTGCAGCTCAGTTTCAGGGTGTTGGCAATCTTCTTATAGCCTAGGCCATTTTTATGTAGAGCAACAATTCTTTTTTTCAGATCCTCAAAGAGTTCTTTGCCATGAGGTGCCATGTTGAACTTCCAGTGACCAGTATGAGAAAGTGTGAGAGTGATAACACCAAATTTAATACGCCTGCTCCCCATTCACACCTGAGACCTTGTAACACTAACGAGTCACATGACACCGGGGAGGGAAAATGGCTAATTGGGCACAATTTGGACATTCTTCACTTAGGGGTGTACTCACTTTTGTTGCCAGCGGTTTAGACATTAATGGCTGTGTGTTGAGTTATTTTGAGGGGACAGCAAATTTACACTGTTATACAAGCTGTACACCGACTACTTTACATTGTATCAAAGTGTCATATCTTTAGTGTTGTCCCATGAAAAGATATAATAAAATATTTACAAAAATGTGAGGGGTGTACTCACTTTTGTGAGATACTGTATTTTTGATGTCTGAAATTTGTATCACCTCTTACATGGGTGATCACAATCAGGAAAAGAGATGAGAAGCACCAATGGCAGAGTCCAATGCCTATACATAGCAGACTCTACCAATGCCAAGTGTGCAAACATAACTCTCACTCTGCAAATATAGGGGCTGAATGATAAAAAACAGCAATCTTAATCTCCATACTCTTGAAACAACGTCCAGAACGTACCATAGTGTACACCATCATAACCCATCTTCAGGTTGACAAAGTGAATACTTACAAGCCTGGCCAACTCTGATGACCACTCAAATATGTGCAAAAACAGCCAGTGGGTAGGGCTTTCAGGTTATGCATCAAAAATGCATGATAGTCTATATTATGTACTGCTGGGATCAATTTTGGGACCATTATTATTTTCACTCTACATGCTTCTGTTAGGAGAGATCATTTCAAAATATAATGTAAATTACCATAGCTATGCTGATGACACACAGCTCTATTTATGCATTGTGCCTGATGACCCAGAAGCTCTAAACCTTTTGTATATCTCTCTATTATAAAAAACAATTTTGGGACAAAATGGGACTTTTTTTCCTGCAATGAGACGTGATCTTTGAAAAGAGACAGAGAGACACTTTCACGTCCTGAGAGATGGTCAACTCACGTCATACTTACAACCTTTGGAAGCAAGTCCCGTGAGACAGTGACTTTTGCAAGTTACATCCTACTTACAACCATTTTCAAACAAGACCACGGTCATCTAACCTCTCAGTTGTTGGAATTATTTTGGCAGACACACTTCCTGTGCTCTCTGCTCTTAAAAATTTTATATGTTCTAGATAACATGTCAACGACTAAGCGAAGAAGAAAGAGCAGTGCGTCAAAAAGAGACCCAAAAGCGTCTGAGAGAAAAGAATGAAAAAAAGAAAGCAAAAAAGAACAAAAATAATCTATGTGCAAATTCTGAAAATAAGGAAAGTAATAATCAGCCTGTCCCACGAGACTAGACTTTGCGCCAAGAGATTTAACCATGTACCAGGGCAGGAAAAAAACAAAGCAGATTGTCGTAAATAATTCAAAAACCTAGGCATGATACAAATGTAGAGCAGGTTAGAGATAATGGAAGTAGGAAAATTCGAAAGTCTCAAAAAATGATAGTAAAGATCACATTAGCGCAAACAAACGGAAAACATTACTCGGTGAAATAATGAAACAGCGAAAAGTGACCGAATAGTGTTTGAGGATGTCTGGGGGAGAAAAGAGAAGGCAGTGAGACAAAAGGACAGCTGCTGTACAGGCCTTTAAACGTTTGAAGCACGGCAAAAGATGCAGATCACGCGACATGGCAGTAGCAGCAAGCCAGCAGCTGATCAAGCAAAGTGGAGGTAAAAAAAAACTATTTGTTTCCCATTGCATCAGAGGTTAAGAGGGGTTACAGAAGAGCGACTGCGTCTCTTTGGGGTGCGTTCAGCCCCCCTCTTCACAACGGCTCATAGCGCTGGTGGGGGGGAGGGGGTTGGCAAGTGAAGCAAACAGGGGGATAAGCCCCCTAGTTAGTAATATTACCAAGACTGCTTTCTTCCATCTAAGGAACATTGCAAGCGTGTAACCGCTTATAATATTTGAAGATGCAGAAAAATGAATACACGGGTCTCCCTTTGTGAATCATAAATCAAGTGTGATAGTTAGAGCTGCCACCCAATTTGCGATCCTCTAACAACTCACACTGCAACCCACGGCCATTATAAACAATAGCAGCTTGTGACCCACCAGCAGCAGCGTTCTAAATGTTCAGAGAACTGTCATTATATGAGTTAAGTGCGATCTATCAATTTGTCTCTGCATTTGGCGCAAGAAATAACCCACAGGGAGCACATAGATTATATAGGATTTAACATGCTACTTTAGGAACGAGTTTCGGCAAACCCTTGTCAATTAACTATTGATCTTACAATTAAGTTTAGGACATTCTTAGTGTTACAATGCCGTTGGGAGACTCACCCCCATTTTTTAGTACTTTTCCTCAAATAATATATTTCTGCAGCTATTTTGCCCAAAAAAATTTTTTTTCTTTATGTTAATTCTTTTGATAGTTATGCACATTCTTTCACCACACCTCCATTTTGTACTTTGTTTTTAATTGTACTACAATTCAGGTGTCTACAGTCATGCTGTTGTTCGTAATGACATCCAGTTGTTACCCTTTAAATATCAGATTTTTAATGCACAACGTCATCGGAACAACACTATTTAAGATGGTGGCACTCTAGTGTTGACATCCACGTTTTTGGATGTGCAAGCAAAATTTGATGGAGCATTTTTTTAGTAAAGAAATCTTTTTAGGAAGCTAGAATCTTGCATGCAATTTTAACTATGATGTTTGGTTAATGTATTGAACTTTAACTTAGTTTATTTTAGGTTTTGTGCCATGTGTGTTTTAAATGTTTTTTCCCTTGATCTCTTGGTTTAATCCTGTAACCATTAACCCTTGTGGCCTGCCTTTTTCATCATAGTCACATTTCATTGCAGCTCCCTCCACTACTGAGGTCTTCAAGAGGGTCCATTCAGACTGCATGCCCCTGACTACTACTGAGATGCAGAAGAGGCTCTTTCATAACACTAATTTATTTAGTATCTCTCTTATTGAAAAGCTATAGAGAAGTAGATCAATCATCTTGGATGTTGTGAGTAGAGGTGAGTCTGGCCATATCTAGTCTGTACTTTTCAGCACCCTGCACAAACCGTAACTCTTTCATAGCCAGTTATGTTCAGTGTCTCAAGGGACACTTTCCACTGCCGAAATCTAGTGTATCTATATTTAGCCTACCCATGCTTTCACTTGATGGGCATTACACCTGACTAGCATCTTTGAACTGTCAAGTTGTGCACCCATATGGAGGCATCTTTGTGCGGAACCTGAGCAGGCTAAATATATCAGCTGTAAAGCAGTTGCTCACAAGTGAACATCACTTCCAGTAGCGTCTCCAGTAGTGGGTCCTGATATCAGAATTATGGCAATGCTCAATTTACTGTAATTTATATAGAACCACCAAGTTGCAAGGGTTAACCCTATTAGTGCAAAAGGCTCTTTAGAACATAGTTGTAAGGTTAATTGAAAAATACAAACCTTCCACCATATCAACACCACGATCCAAGGAGTGGAAATAAAATACTGGGTTCAGTTAATTGGTAAAGTACTTGATACAAGAGTAATATAAATGAGCAAACTTTACAAATTACCATAGGGACACAACCAGTAAGAGAACAGGCAAGAGAAAGCGGAGCGGTGCATGATGAAGGAGCTTGACAGGAGGTGTGATGAACAGTGTGGCAGGACAGAACCTGGCAAAGGAAGGAGAAAGTCTGCGTGTCAGTCCTTCCTCTGCCTTACCTTTGGTTGTTACAATGCTCAGTGAGAGATGAATTGTATTGTATGAACTGTATTGTTGTTAATGGATCCATAGAGTGGCAACATGTTGCATGTCGAGCAGACGTAAAAAAATAAATTTCACTATATGATAATTCTACTACTACCGTATTATATGAATGTATTTGGTAAAAAAAAAAAGAGAGAGATGATCGTTAGTTGTGTGTACTCCAGTACATTTAGGAAATCTTGAGGAGATTCTGAAGTGTTGTAGAGGTTTTCACTTAAGACAGACTAATTGTATTCAATGTTCTCTACACACAAAGCCACAGATCTCTTTCAGAAGTTCACTGTCAAAAGACCAAGGCTGATAGCAATTACAACCCACCCTGTGTTGCTGTGGGCCTGATAACATTTTTAAAGATGGAAACCTTTTCCATATAGTTAGACATGGGCAGATTAAGGGTTTCAAGTTGGCAGCCAAGTGAGTTGTTAAGAACTGAAGAGGACTGACCATTATGTGCATGTCTATGATCGTGCCAGTTTCTGTCTATACAATGAGGTCCTCCTTGCTCCCAATTATTCCTCCCCTGAAACTCTAGAAGCAGGTTCTTATATTACAAGAACTGAATGGCATGACTGGCAAACAAGTCTGACCAGTCAGCAACCGAAACGAGAATTAGGTATATTAAATGACTACAAATGCCACTTCAGTGTTTTATATTGCACCACAGTGCACAAATGCTGAAGAACCCTTTTAGGCACATAATTGGGAGTGCAGGTACAGCATTTGCGAAGTAGTACAAGCACCAATATAAAATGCAGTTTTACGGAGAGATTGTGATCATTTGAAGGTTTTTTTTATGCGAGCTTACATTGACCAAAGCAACGTCATTAGCAGAGTTACAAGATGAAGCAGAACTCCTACTTTGAGGCGGTGGATCGGTGCGTTGCTACGACACTAGGTGGGCGTGGTTAATTAGCTAGCGCTCTGGGGCGTCGATTCTATTGGCTGAGAGCTCAGGGGTTAGCTCGTGACGCCATCGCGACAAGGTTGTGTAACAGCGGAAGTACCCGGCTGAGCACGCCGCTGCCGCGCGTTCTCCAAAATAAAAACATACCCTGGGTGGCCGCTGAACCCGCGGAACCCTATTATATGCAGGTGGAGTCTGTGTCAGTAGCAAGTCTGGGAGCAGTTGCTCCATTAACAGGTATGTGGCTCTTCCTGGGTTCCAGGGCTGGTGGCAATGGCATACTTCCCTTATTTTATAAGGTGGGGGGAGAAATCGTACTTGGGGTAATGGCAGTGTCCACAGCTCCATAGTTTTATGAAGGACAGGATGAACAGCATGTAGAAGATTTATGTTCTTCCTTCCTCACATGTTATGTGGTCGAATTTGCAGCTGACCTTGAGCAGTCAGGTAACGGTCTGGACACGAGTCCCGAGAAGTTCACTTCACCTTATACGTTATTAAAATGGTCGGGTTACTGTTAAGTGGTTTGGATTCTGTACCCTCCAATTGGTGGTGCTGGGGTGGTGAAGTTTTTGTAATCCTATGCTAATCTAGCTTTCAGACTGAATCCCCTTATTAATCAGACCAATTGTTTCTCGTTTTCTTAACCACGTTCTGTTTACGTGCTCTATTTACATTTTTCTGCTTCTCCTAACATAGGCGTTATGCTCCAGCCAAACAATCAGATGTGGATACGAATATTCAGACTTGCATATTGAGATCTCCTGAACCCCCTACCTATGCAATGCATAAATTGGATGCTTTTTAAGATTGTTTTGGCTGCGTTAGTCAGGTCATCTCCCCCTTGTCCCTATATGTGCGAGAGCGCTGAGTAACGGATTCTCAGCGCGTCATTGATTTTTGTTAGCGTCTTGCTACAGATGCTGGAATTGCTTTGATAATGGATGGACAGATCTCTGTTTTATATAAAAATGTAACCAAAAATATAAGTCCTTACGACTTTTAACTGAATTTGGAGGTTTCATAATGAATGCGTGGATACATAAATGTTTACAAAGCACTTGCATTCACTAAAAAAGTCACTATACATAAAATAACCAATATTCAACCAGGATGCTCTTTAAAACATTTGTCAATGGCAGAGTACATTTGCCATCATTTTACATAGTTTTAATATTATTATTATTTAGTATTTTAATATAGCGATGATGTCTTTAAAGACATTTTTAATTGCAATTGGATGGGGGTACAGTGATTAGCAGAGTCTTCAGTTCAAGTCCATACACTATACATGCTCTATGTGCCCAGGTTTACTCCCATCTGCCATAAGCATGCAAATTAAGTTGATTGACTGCATATGTGTGCCCAGTGATGGGCTTATGCCCAGCCCTGGGTCGGTTCTTGCTTTAGAACATAAGAAATTTGACAAATGAGAGATGACCATTCAGTCTATCAAGATTGTTTGTTTAGTTAGTAGCTAAACGGTTTCAATGTCTCCTCCAGATTCCCACAACTCATTGCATAAAGAAGTGATTTCTGGAGAGAGAGGAGAGGTTGGGAGCATGCACTGATACAGTGCGTTGCTGCACCCACCACACGATGAGCCACCTCAGGATCCCAGTGTTTTCTGGCTTCAGTCCTAAATGCTCCTTCCCTTAATTTCCACTGATGTCATCGAGTATGTAATTCACTATTAAGCTGAAAGAATTCTACTACACCTACTTTATCAGTACCTCTGAGAATTTTGAAAACTTCAATTAGGTCCTGATGCAGTCTCCTCTGCTTGAGACTAAACAGGTTTCAATCTCTGAGTGTGTCAGAGTAGGACATGTCCTTAAGTCCTCGGAAGCATGTGGTTGCTCTCCTCTGTGTAGTTTTAAGTGCTGTTATGTCTTTCCTGTACTGTGGTGACCAGAACTGCACACAATACTCCATGTCGGTCTTACTAGTGCATTATATAGTTTGAGCAGAACAACCCTTGATTTATGTGCAACAATTCATACGATATGATCTAGCATTTTATTTGCCTTTTTAATTCCTACTGCACAGTGCTTGTACAGTGAAAACATTGTTTCCCTTTTAGAGTTTGCATCCTTGAGGACTTTGTCACCCATCTTGTATTTATAAGTGGCGTTCCTGTTGCCCACAGGTAGCAGTTTGCACTTTTCTACATGAAACTTCTTGTTCACCCAGTTCTGAAGCTTCTCGTATTTGCTGCCTCCTCAGTGTCTGTCATTCTGCCATACCACTGGTGAAGTTTACTATTTACATTGGAATCAATGTCATTAATATAAGTCAAAAAAGGCACCCTAATGGTGAAATAAGGAGGTTGAGAGAAAGAAACATTTCATTTTAATTGTTAAAAATAAATTAATAAATAAAACAATATTCTTATTTTTTGTGCTTCATAATGGAAAACTCACATTTTGAAGTAATAACATTTGTGTATGTCTAAATCTTTTGATTACACAGTTAACACACTTCAGAGCAATCAATTTCAAGTCACATGCCGTTTGTTTGTTTGATCATTCCTGATCTGAAATTAAATTGAAATGTAAAGCTCATAATTTTATCTGCAACTCTCTCTCTTATGGAAACCATCCATCCATTATCCATCCCACTATATCCTAACCCAGGGTGCAAGGCAGGAACAAACCCCAGGCAGGGCGCCAACCCACTGCAGGGCACACACACACACACACACACTAGGGACAATTTAGGATCACCAGTCCACCTAACCTGCATGTCTTTGGACTGTGGGAGGAAACCGGAGCATCCGGAGGAAACCCACACAGACACAGGGAGAACATGCAAAGTCCGCGCAGGGTGGACCCGGGAAGTGAACCCAGGTCTCCTTACTGCAAGGCAGCAGCGCTATCACTGCGTTGCCCCCTTATGGAAACTAGAGCCCATATTTATCAAGCATCTCAGAATTACACCTAGGAATTGTGCTGAAAGGGTGACTAGGATTTGAATTTTTCCTCGCTTAGAGTAGGACATAATAAGTATTTACGAAGCATGCTACCATCACAGCTAGGAGTAGGAGTTCATGTTTGAGAATAAATTATGTCACGACAGCATGACACCCAGAGCCACAAATTGGCACTCATTATGACATTTTGTAGTGTTCTGATACAAAAGGTCCAGCATCATCACAAAAATAATAACTATATAATGTAGTAGTAGAAGAGGGATACAGTACAATAATACTGTAATGAGTCCTGAGATAGAAAGACCAGGATGCACACACTGAATATGAGTAAAGCCCAATTATGGCCACACATATTTAACTATGAATGATGCACTGCCATATTTCAAGATGAATCACCTTCCCGCTGTTGTGGCAATTGGAAATGCCTCATAAAAGTAACAGTTACTGAAACTAACCTCAGCAATTCTTGCGTTTAAGTCACATTCACTCTTCCAATGTCCCCCACTGTCTTCCACTGAGCCATGCTCTGTGCATGCTCATTCACACTTGGGGCGATGATCTTCATGTACGTGCCGTGTTTGCATGTATGCAGCTTGCTTTAACATTACCTCACATGGAGTGGTGGTGAAATATATAAATCTGTGTATTACCTTGTGTCTTCTAAGGGCATTCAAAGTTTGGTGCAAAATTTGAGAAATGATTGGTTGTGACATATTCGAGGTCATCACTATTGCAAAGGTGCATTTTTACAAGTAATGTTATCAACACTTTCATGTTGCCTGACACCACATGGCTTCTTCACGTAGATGGAGTGGTCACATAACCAATAAGGCTTGTTATGAATATTATTCCATCTGTGTCAGATTGGTATCCTTTCACAAGTTCATTGTTGTTGCACAATTTCAAAATATTTTGCTCTTACCAGAATGTGTATGCCGATCTCTGCCTAAATGCCATCCTCTGCCACCTCCTAACGAGTTAAGACAGCTGATGAGCTCTCCAAAATCTTGAAGTTAAGAGTAGCTTCCTATATTAGGAAAATTGATAAAATGTTGTTTTTGTTCCTACTTCTAAGAGTAGAATCAAGTTTGCATCACTTTGAGATTTCTGAGCGAGTTATTATAGTTTTCCTACTCTGAGATACATGATAAATATGGACACTGATTGACAAGCAAGCAGTTCAGTAAAGGCAATAAATTATCCATCTAGTCCATTTTCTGACCTCAGTTTATTTAGTTTTAGGCTATAGAGAGTGGATGAAATGAATCCCAGCAGTTTCGGAATCAAAGCAGGACAGAATGTGAATGTGTACGTGTACATGCACACAAACCCAAAAATGTAACTCCTATTGGGCCAATTGAGAGTCAGTAGTTAAGATAATGTGCATGCCTTTGTAACATGGGAAGAAACAAGAGCAGAGGAATTGTCTCTCATTAAAGGGCACCTTTGGAAGAAGATCCCACATACTGTATACTGGTCCCCTTAAGGAAGTACGGTAAGTTTGACACTCTCTCATATGTATACTCATCTTCGCTGCAGTGTTTCTCTGTGGTTTTGCAAGCAGATTACGTTCATTACTATTTTTCCTTGTTTATAGCAGGTGGGGGGAAACTTGCAGAGAAAGCTGCTTGCAGAGACTTTCCAAATCTTATCAAATCTTTTTAGGCTGAAGAAACATAACCAGTGAAAATGCCACGTAAAACTGCAGAGCAACGCCAGCTGGGTGGAAGGAAAAAAGAAGATGCAGGAGCTGGAGAGCAAGCACCAAAAAGACAGAGACTAAAGCCAGTGGAAAATAAAACCTCTGCAGAAGGTGCAAACTGGCTTATTGCATGCATTATGTTTTCAGTTGCATTTCCGAGTATCTTAAGATTGCCGAGTGCACCCAGGAGATCTGTTTTGAACATGGTGTATAATGTTTCCCTGTTTTATTTTACAGTTTGTGATCAAGAGCAAAAGGCAAAAAAAAACCCAGTCCAGCTTCGATATCCAGCCACACAGAACAACACTGTGCATTATGTCTATAAGAGGACGTTGGGTCAGAATGACAGTGGCCAGCTACGCCAGGTGTGAACTGTTTTATCAGAAGAACGTTAACACTTGCCTAAACCAGCTTTAATTCTCATAGGATATAGAAAAGAGAAAATTTCTCAATTGTTCTAAGAGCTATGCATCTGGCTGTTGGTAAACATTGCAGAAAAGTACAGTTGTGTATTTCAGTCAAGAATCTTGTAATGATCAGTTCTCATTTTTAGTTATACTCTATGCATATGAAGGTGATGAGAGGAAATATAAAAGTGGAATAGAGTCATTGTATTATTTTGAAACCACAAAAAATTATGAATTTTGAATTTAAAAAAAATTTTAAAATTATGAATTATTTACCCAGTAGCATTTCACCTGTGAGTAATCAGCAAGCTAAAGAAATGCCTCCTATGGATGATCACATAGGTTTGTTTATGCCTTGAGATTAAATAAAAACCTTTGCAGATACTGACTTGACCGCTAGACCGTAAACTGAAAATGTCATTTTGGAGGGTGACTGCTAAAGTATCTGGGTCTTGGTTGACTTTCTTTGGCATGGAGAATAACTAAAGTCATTTTCTCTGCAGTGCTTACAACAATCTTTCGTCCGCTCGCTGTCTTCTTACAAACTCTTCCGGGTGGCTAGTCCATTTACCCGTCGTGTAACCTGCCTAGAATGGCACCCAACTCACCCAAGCACTGTGGCTGTTGGCTCAAAAGGAGGTGACATCATCTTATGGGATTACGAGGTTCTAAACAAAACCACATTGATACCAGGGGTAAGACAGTACACACTAGCTTTATTTTATACAGTAACGTTCTATAGGTGTCACAGGTAAATTAGTGGAAGAAATTGTTAGGGAGAAGTTGAGCAGCACATTAAAAGAACAGAAGTTCACGGATGCAAAATTGACTAAAAACACAGGAAGCAGAGAGTGATGGTGCAAGGAACCTTCTCAGAATTGGGTGATGTTAAGAGTGGAGTCCCTCAGAGGTCAGTGCTGAGACTGCTGCTATTCTTAATACATATAAATGATCCTGATAGAAATGTAAAAACACAAGCTGGTTACATTTGCAGATGATACCAAGCTAGGTGGATTGGCAGATAATCTAGAATCCATGGAATCTTTACATAGGGATTTGGGCAGCATTCAGGCTTGGGCAGATGGAATTTAATGTCAGTAAATGTAAAGTATAACATGTAGGAAGTAAAAACGTTAGATTTGAACTTAGGAGTCGAAGTGGAGCTGTCACTGTTAACCTCCAGGCAGTGTTCGCAAGCCATTAAGAAGGCTCTCAGAATGTTAGGTTACATAGCACAATGTGCAGACTACAAGTCCAAGAAGGTTATGCTGAAGCTTTATGAAGCACTAGTGAAGACCCTGGAATACTGTGTGCAGTTTTGGTATTAGAGCTAAAAAAAAAGACATAGCAGCACTGCAAAAAGCTCAGAGAAGAGCAACCAGGACTGCAGGGTATGAGTTACCAGGAAGGATTGAAGGAGTTGAACCATTTCAGTGTAGTAAACAGAAACTAGAGGTGACATTGAAGTGTTTAAAATTATGAAAGGAATTACGTAGTACTGTGGATTGAGACTGTCTGTCACTCTAAAATGAGGTCAACAAGGACAGCCAGAAACTTGTCAAAGGTAAACTTCGCACAAATGTTAGGAAGTATTTCTTCACACAGAGAACCATATACACATGGAATAAATTCCCAAGTAGTGTGATGGACAGTACGACTCTAGGAAGGAGGAACTGGGTGGATAGGATTGGTGAGCTTTGCTGGGCTGAATGGTCTGTTTTCGTCTCTTAACGGTTTTCTAATGTTCTAATAGTGAACACTATCCTTAGACACTTGACAACCAGAGTTTAAGTACTTTTCCATTTTTCTGTTTTTTACAGTTGGCACACAGGTAGGCCAAGGTCATACAATAATTCAGAGGTCTGGATTAAGCCCATAGTGCAATGCCTTTACCAGTAGATTGAATGGTGAGCTCCTAGATGAATAAAATGTGGTCATCATTGGAAAATGATGCAGGGCATGTTTATTGGCCTATATATTGCAGAAAGGAGCTGGAGATTTTATTGGATGTATCAAATTCAGCCCCACAAACTCCAACAGAATTTTCACTGTGTCAGGAGATTGCACATTGAGCCTGCAGGAATTTGGAGGAACAGCTCAGGTTTTCTCCAGGACTGCAGAGGAATGGTGAGAGAAACTTTTAAAAATACTGAGACTTTTTTGTATTGTGAACTGTTAAATTCTCTAAATTATAATGCTGTTCACTGATTTCTGGGAACCGTAGAGTACAATAGAAGATATACCCTGCGAGTAATCTTCTTTTTAATCTTCTTTCTTTTAAAAGTTTCTGGTACTGCAGCCTGGATGTGTCTGCCAGCAGAGAACTTGTGGTGACAGGTGACAATGTGGGAAATGCTTTGTTGCTGAGTACTGATGGTCACAAGGTGAGCTACCAGGAAGCTAAAGTGGATAATAAAGGACATGGTATCTCAAGGGTACATGCAGCCATACCACGTCCATTTACATTTCCCTTTTGGCCTGGTGCAGGCCATCTTTTAGATGTGTTCATAGTTCCAAATATTTCAAGTTATGCTAATAGGCCATTGTGGAACATGTTTCATAGGCATAATTATTTCTATAAGACAAAAATAGAGAACAACCAGCACTTAAATTTATAATAATATTTATAACTGCAAGAACTACTTTTAGCTTTAGCACTCCCCATCTATCTTGGGTTGTCAATAGAAAATAAATGAAGTGATTATCCGCAGGATGCACATTTATTGGATTATAGACTATTTAAAATATTAGTAAAAGTGATCATGCCAGTTGAATCATTATCTTTTTACAAATGGAATAAAATAAATTTATCTGATGCAGAAGTGTCTGGTGTAGTGAGAACCCAGCCCTTGGTTGAACAGCCTCGTGTTTCTAAATGCAGATTTGGAATCAGCGACTGCATAAGAAGAAGATAACCCATGTGGAGTTTAACCCTCGCTGTGACTGGTTGCTAGCCACATCATCAGTGGACCAAACAGTCAGAATATGGGATATTCGCAATATAAAAGATAAGAACAGCTTCTTAAATGAGCTTTTACATCAGAAACCTGTTAATTCTGGTAAGCAGGGACCTCCAGTAATTCTGTGCAGATGACTGGACATATGTATCAATGTCATTTCTTTCCCTTTGTTGCCATAGCATATTTCAACCCAACAGATGGCTCCCGGCTCCTCACTACTGATCAGTATGACGAGGTCCGCTTGTACTCTTGTGCAAACTGGTCATCTCCCCAGCTTGTCATCAACCATCCTCACAGACAGTTTCAGCATCTCACACCTATCAAGGTATGGTACTTTTTTTGCAGATAAGACACTTGTAAAATCTTTATTTTACAAAAGGTAACTGCAATAAAAAGTTTTATATAGCTTAATAATCAAGACAATAATTGTTCCAGACTCATCCCAAGGGCAAACATACCCGTCAGGCTGACTTGTAACATTCTTTTCAGGCTACTTGGCATCCTCTGTATGACTTAGCAGTGGTTGGACGATACCCGACTGCTCAAAGCAGTGCCCAGGAACTGCGCACCATTGACATGTTTGACACAAGCACAGGCAAACTAGTGTACCAGCTATACAGCTCCCGGGCTTCGGGAATTGTTTCGGTAAGTCTACCGTTTAGCAGGAGGCAGTGATTAGGTAAAGTAGGCCCTCCTACAGCACAATCTAAAGGCCCTTTTAACATCAGTACTTGAACTCCCTTCTAACTCCAAACAGTCACGGGCATCTGGGCATCTTGACTATGCAGTTCAACTATTTGACACTGCCAATATCACAACTTGCAACACCTCTTCTCCTGCAAATATTTTGTTCTAAAATACTAAAAGTGCTTTTGACAGCCATTTCAAAACACGGCACCAAGACAGGCAAAAGATAATCACAAAAAAGTGCAAAGATTATCAGCTGCATTCCTGATTTTAACAACAAATTGACTGAAAAATTAACACAGTTCTTGAATGGTTTCTCAGCCAACTGAAATGGATATGAAGTATACATTTTTTTGAGGGTTGCTTAAAAATGATTTACTTTAATAGATTAAACTCTTAACATTATCAATGAAAACCACAAAATAACCATTTTTATTTATTTTCTTGTTTAAATCAGAGTGATCAATTTTTGCACTAAAGACCGCAAATATAAATAAAAAAAAACTATAGTTTTACATGGTATGTACTGGGCAGAAATAATAAAAAAAATATATACACTTAAGACACTACATACTTATACATTCAAAGAGATGCAGATCAACAGTTATTTATCATTCAGTGTGTTACAACAAAACGGTGAAGTTGAATTCCAGTGTAATTACATCTTGGAAAGAAGAACACTTTATAAAACAAACCTCATTCTAGTATACCAGACAAAAATAACAGTATTTAGTGATTAATTCACATTTAAACCAAAAGAAAGAACTCCTGAGCCTAATGTGTCTGAAGATAATCAAATGGTCAAATAATTTGTAAACTTTTTTTTTTTAAATTAGTAATTTCTCCTCCTTAAATCTGCATGAATCTCATATGTGCCAGCATTCTTAAATATTCCTGGCTGGCTACAATATACATATCGAAGCCATTTTTTCTTTAAGATTATTTGTAATAATGCTTGCCAAAATTGATAGATGGCACTTAGTCTTTGTTTTGGTAAATGTTATTAATTATCCACTTATTTTAAACCCAGGAATAACTTATACCATGAATAACATTGTAATTAGCATTTTAAATCATATCTGGCTTCATGATCTTCATATTACCCCAACAATATTACATCGCTTGGTATGAATTCTAAAGGTACAGCTGAATTCAGTAAGCTATCACTGTTTTTGATAATAATGTACCTTAGTTATTGTTGAATGTGAAAAGTGCAAAACGATTAAACCTTTTATTTTTTTTTCAGCTAAACAAATTTAATCCATTAGGAGACACTCTGGCCTCTGGAATGGGTAAGTGATAGTAGCAAAGGATATACAAGTGTAGAGAAAATCATTTAACCTTTTTAGTAATTCATTGTCCTGTAGGTGAAGGCTATTCTGATCACCTTTTTTCTAAAACACTAACAGACTTGCCCTGATTATTCTTTAATATCAAATGTATGACAACATTACACGTCACCAAGCCTTTAATTAAAGCAGTTCTAACCCAGTCATGGTGCTTCAGGGGGCTTATACTGGCAGGCCAGTTCTATGGGTCAACTAGAATCCCCACTCGTTTCTCTTACAGGATTTAATATCCTGATCTGGAGCCATGAAGATGTGGTGGCAGGTAAACAAGAAACTCTCCTGACAGCAATGCAGAACCAAGGCTTGGGAAGTAACGTCACTCCGAGAAGGCATCGTCAAAGTGAAGCTAGAAGTGCTGAGCTGGCCAGGCGCATGACGACAGCCGGGACTAACAGCAAGACTAAAACCAAAGATCATATGAATATGCCAAAAGGGAAGCGTCTCTAATTAGAAATTAAATTATTTTTTATATGTACTCATGTATTGAGCCTAAACATCTAAGTTTCCAGGGGTTTTGTCTGTTTTTTATGAACATATATATGTATTATTTTTGTAAAAATAAAAAGAAGCTAGTTTAAGGCATAGATGGAACACATGTATATCCATGGTTTGATTTGTAGCAGAGTGATGGGGGGGAAATAAGGCGAGTTTCAGTGTTTACCACTAGGGAATATACTCATGAAAAACATTTTAAAGGAATAAACAAACCTCAGATGTATTGTATGGAATTGGTAGAGGCCCCCAGCCTGAAGCTATCCTGATATTTCATAAAATAACACCACACGTCTATAGACAAACTGGGGTCAGGCTAGTGAATTGGGGTTAGGACTGTCCTGGCTTGAAAATAGTTAAACCAGTTACTTTAACACAATATAACAAACCTATGACATTTCTTAAGATGCATATTGGTCCTAGGAATTTAATTCAAAATTGTATTGGCCTTGAATGTCGAGAGTTCGTAGATTGTCACTGGTAAGACTAACTGAGGCTGGGTTAGGCAGGATTATTCTTTACCCATCTAGGGGTATTTTTAAAAGCAAAATATCACTTTTGCGAATAAGCTCTTTAAAGGCAAAACAATGATTTTATTAAAAGAAATGACATTTCTTAATATATAAACTCTAAAATGTACCCTGGTACAAATGTACTGCATAAAAAAGTAATTTACACAGGAAGGTGGTTGTCTTGGTTTTCTGCCATATATATTTCATACTAGGTACTTCATCCCCACACCATTTTCTGCAGGATGCTAAAGTTACTCAGACTTGTGCAAGATTTCACACCTGAGTGAAGAGTCAAACGAGGCAAAGTGCACTTCTAGAATGGAAGGTGGAAAATAAATCCTCCAGGTCTCCGTAACCACATTTATGTCCAAGACATCTAGGGAGTCAGAGGTCTCCGTCACTGTCGGAAAGTTCTGCTTTTCCAAGCAGTGCAAGTGATTGTCAGGAATGGTCCTCGCTGTCACTCAGCACATGCCGATACCCATTCGGGTTCGATTTCTGACGGCAGAGAATTGTCAGTAGCAACAGAATGAGGAGAAACAGCAGGCAGCCACACACTGTCAGACCCACAATTACCTCTGCAATATCAAAAGGAGACAAAGAACATTGGTGGTTTTTCTGCACTTAATTTCTTGCCCATGACTAAAGTTAGTAATACACCCGTGAACCACTACATACAACATGAGAGATTCGACAGTTAAAATAATTTTGAAGATGACACACCTGTGTCCTGCAGACTGCTGGACAGCTGACATTCCTTTTCTTGGTCCATGGGAATAACTGATTTGGTCAGATGAATAAAATCTTGTAGAGGGCAGAACTGGACACAGTTGGGTAGTTTCAAAGGGTATGGCTCGTGGTCCGACTCATTCCGGTAATACATGGCAACAGTGAAAGTTCTAGAGAGGTACATAATGCAGTAAAATTGGTGTCTTCTAAAGTCACAGACGCAAATAACGTATTTTACCACCATGACTTTCACAATCTAAAAACGTTGGAGAATTGTATAGATCTTCACATCAGAACTAAAACTCAAATCACCACAACAAATAAGCTACAAATCTGCTCTTAATAAAAGGAGTACAAAGTGGGATGTAGCATCCTGATTAACCCAACTTGAAAGCACAAGGCTGTAGCTTCAAGTTGTACTTCACCTTCACAACAGCATGACCAAAAACAAGACTCAGTAAATGCTCTTCAGGGCTACCATTTAACATTTTGATTAAAAAAGGGTGACAATAAATATTTCTCAACCAATTAGAGCACATACAAGATTAACTGGACAGCCTCAAAAATTAAACTTCAGGATGAACCAAAGGCCAAAAAAAAAAAAAGTAACTTCATGAATGGTAAATGATTGCATTTTTGTTAAAACAATCTTAGCTCAAAATACCTACAATTCCCATTTCAATTATAGTGCTACAAAAACTACTACTGCAGAGTATTTCTATTATTATTTAAACCATTCACGCATCAAATTATGCCAACAAAACTGGGCCTGTACTGACTGTACTGTCCCAAATATACAAAGGCAGGAAATTAGACACCATCACTTCTGAATAAACATTTATACATTTTTAGCCAATAAAAATGTTCTGCAGTTACAAACAAGTTCATAAACACAGTTTAAAGTTACATGTTTTCCCACAACATCATTCTCAAAGCTGCCTAATCCTGTCCAGGATTGTGTACAGCCACCACCTGGCAGCACCAGTCCTCGAGACAGAGCACTACTTCAACACCACATTTTATAATATACAGTATATTATATTTATAACAGGCAGGAAGTTTATGCAGCATACGCATTCTTGAAAATGTTGGCACTGAATATGCCGATACATGCAAAATATTCTAGCAGTTACAGAAGTGAAACACCCAGCCACAAATTTGCATTGATGTGAAGCAAACTGTGAATTTGCACACAAAATTTCAAACTATGAACAACATATTTAACAATGCCCTAAAGAGGGTAACAATCGGTGTGCTTTCTTTTTCAAACTGTTCAGTGCAGTATTAAAGGTTATTATTCACCATTAACTTTGTTAACTTAATTTCTCTGCACTTAGCTTAGTTTGGTGAAGTGCATATAACTCTCATCAGGGGGAAAAAAAAGTTCCCTAACTTACCCATTGTCCTCTTTATATAGCTCAAAGATATGGCAAGAAGCATACGGAGCCTGCTTGCCATTGTAAACATCCAGTGCCATCTGCAAAGCCACTACAGTGGTGTCATGCTGGGAAACAAATGTAGAAATACAACTTTATTGTGGTGTGACATACTGTATGTTACAGAACACTGTCCTACAGAGGACTGAAGTGTTAATGAAGCTTGACAGCGGTCAATCTCAAAAGTGAAGTTGAAACTCACCGCCGAGTACATGATCATCTTTAGGGCATCAGAGGCTGATGCATTAGCAGCTTCACTGATATTTTTTAAAATATGTCCAAGGAGAACACCTGAGAAAAATACATTTAAGTAATTGAGATGACTAATGCTTGTGTTTAAAGATTAGAATAAATGCTCTTCATCTAGTAACGGTAAAGAAACTCACCTCCTTGCAGCCGTGCTTTTTCTTCTCTCTTGTAAATCCCAAACATAAAAGAAAAACTGAAATCCTTAAGTATTTTCAGCTTCTGCATCACCTCTGTTGTGACCCAATCTGGCATTTTCATGCCATGGACTTGCTACAAAATGATAATGGATCAAAATCAGTTAAACATATCACAATGTGAAGTGATAAAAATAAATAAAGATTTAATGAAACGTCCAATGAATGTTTGAATACCCCTTGTCACACATTAAGAAGATGGCTTTATAACTGCAGTGTAACAAAAACAGGGATAGCTTTACCCCAAATGGGCCAAACTCCCAAATTTTCTTGCATCCAAATTCTCACTAAAAATTTCATCCACTTCATGTCACTAAACAGTTCTCCATACTTACACCTCATTCCTGATCCATAGCCAGCTGAGGAGCAGTTTGCACAGAGTTGTGCATAAATATTTGTTTGCTGCTGCTTATACTTTCTCCCATACACCCAAGGCTGCCAGGGAAGGCTCCATCCCCTTCACAAACCTGAACCATGAGGGTTCGAGAACTACTCAAAATGCGCTGCTCATATTTCAAAGCCTAACCACTGAGGATTAGTCTGCATTCAGGATAAACTGTTCAAAGCAGGAAAAATTCCAAGTGGACCTGACAAGCCCCAAAGTTACTGTATATGCAGCCTGGCTACCAAATAAAACCATTTTTAACTAAAGTACATTAGTTCGGAAAACATAACACATTTCTTGTAAAAATGTATTTGACCAGATTTGAGTGTTATAATAGCCTCACCTCACAAAAAAGCGTGTCATGGACACTCCAGACTGACTCAAGAGATACATCATTCAAGCCAGTTTTATTTGCCACCATCTCCAGGAATTTCTAAACAAATACAAGACAGTCAAGAAAACACAAACACATTTATCCATACCGTAAAACACACGGGTTTACGGTGAGAAATGCCAACACTGTGTCATTTAGGTTTATGTATTAATGTATAGGCAGGAGTAAAATATCCCAATATATACTCCAGAATTACCTGCAGGAGATGAAAAGTAAATGTCTGCAGGAATCTGCTGATTTAATTGGTTTGTTTTAAGGTATATTTTTGTTTTTTATTTTTACAAATATCCAGTTAGTTAAAGGAATTCATCCAGCAAAATAGGGAAAAGGTCTAGCACATAAAGACACGGGAACCCAAGTACAAAAGGAATTCTTCTTATTACAAGCAATTTACAAACAGTATGGCACAGAGAGCCCATATGAAATGAGAGGTGGCACGGGCAACATCTACTGTGCACCTTCTTACCTTGTTGTTTGTGGTCAGGTTCACATACTCTTCTGTTTTTTCAGTCTCATTTATAAGAAGGTCATATCGGGGGCAGTTAGGCAACGGAAAGCTCAGAAGCTGAAAAAAAAGGATTTATACTGGTGACATGGAGAAGTGTGTCCACTGGACAAATGGCATTTCTTAAGTTAATGCACAAAAATGTCAGGTTCACCAGACCAAGCAAGTGGCACTGATCCAGGCCAGGTTACCAATATAGTCTGATAACTCATCAGCCTCTTCAGATCTTCTTTGAAAATGTGTTCTTCACAAGAAGTAAAGCCCACTAATGTTTTACACCAGGAACCATCATTTCACCGAAAAAAACAACTTTGAGACTTGCACATTCTTGAGCTTTCTTAATGTAACATGTACTTTTTTGGTATTATAAAATTGTGTATGCTGCTTATCATATGTGCACATCTACACAATGTCTGGCGCTGGTTTCATGCAGCTTTCCAAGGTATGCACAAATGGTGGACCCTGATAAATGTCATCTTACCTGAACACATTAAAACAATCAGGACAAAAAATATCTAATCAAATTTTGCGAAAGATATGTCATCACTTTTCCAGCTCTAAACAAAGAGCCAGAAATGGCCGTAAAAGACAGAGTTAAGAGAGACGGAGACGCAGAGTTAGAGAGACAGAAAGAGCGAGATCTTTATTTGGCTCCAGGGAGAGATGTGGCAATACTGTATCACAGAAACTCCAACTGACCCCATAATAGATTTGGGACACACATTTTTCCTGTGTTTCATTACATATTATATTATGCTTTGAAGCTACTGTGTTTTTTTTTTTTTTTAATAGTTTTGTACACAAGCCCCCTTTTTTTTTTGGAGAACACACGGCAATGATCAGAACTCGGAAGTGAACCGATAAGTACTTACCCTGTCCTCCGATTCCTGGACTGTGTGTACTGGAATGGGCTGCCAGCTGATATTGGAATTAAACACTTGGCTTCCATTGGGTGGAAACAGCCCTGCCAGATTGGCTTCGGCGCTCATCAGGGTCCGATCATAATCCGTGCTGCGAACGAAGATCTGCAGAATAATTACACACAAATAACTGCTTTTCACAAAAAGAGAAAAGTTCTGCAATTTTACTTTTGAGCAATAGCACAGATATTGTAATGTACTACAGACACCCAGAAGCTTTTGCATCATAAGACGGATTTAAAAATTCTACCACATTGGTACCAACATGAACATATTTAAGTTTATAGTTATTTATACACATTCTCCAGGTTATTTTCTTGTCTATGTCCACTCCTGGGTACACCTGCAACGTTCAGGAATGTCAGCTGTTATAAGATGCAGGCTTAAAAATTGATCCTAAAGATAAGCCTACTCTCTTGTATTAAAATCTGCCAATTCTTAAAACCCTTCCAGAAAATGCTTGGACGACTAGCTTCTGGAGGTTTGATAAACATTTACTTTATACAAGTGTGGGTTCTTAGAGGTTTGCTTGTCTGCTAGCATTAGCTACACGTTTGTAATTTCCTAGCTTGGCATTTGACGGAGTTTTGTTGACAGGCAAGATGGTAGTGCCCTGGTGTGGGGTATCTCAGTCCCATGTTCCAGCTGGGATACCACAGCAATGAAGAGACAAGTTTAAATTTGTAACTAATGGCCATAAATTGACCAAGATCAACATAAAATAACCTTCACTTCCACTGTTTGTAGTTTGAACACCAAATCCCAGTGTCCTCTACAACATTGAAAAGGCAACACCAGGGTTTTGGCCTTAGAGACAAAGCTTCATAGAAACCAATGAATGGAATGACCAAGAAATCCACCATCCAATGTACAGTTGTGCTTGAAAGTTTGTGGACCCTTTAGAATTTTCTATATTTCTGCATAAATATGACCTAAAACATCATCAGATTTTCACTCAAGTCCTAAAAGTAGATAAAGAGAAACCAGTTAAATGAGACAAAAATATTATACTTGGTCATTTATTTATTGAGGAAAATGATCGAATATTACATATTTATGAGTGGCAAAAGTCTGTGAACTTTGCTTTCAGTATCTGATGTGACCCCCCCTTTGCAGCAATAACTACAACTAAACATTTCTAGTAACTGTTGATCAGTCCTGCACACAGGCTTGGAGGAATTTTAGCCCATTCCTCCATACAGAACAGCTTCAACTCTGGGATGTTGGTGGGTTTCCTCACATTAACGGCTCGCTTCAGATCCTTCCACGACATTTCGATTGGATTAAGGTCAGGACTTTGACTTGGCCATTCCAAAACATTAACTTTATTCTTCTTTAACCATTCTTTGGTGGAACGACTTGTGTGCTTAGGGTCGTTGTCTTGCTGCATGACCCACCTTATCTTGAGATTCAGTTCATGGACAGATGTCCTGACATTTTCCTTTAGAATTCTCTGATATAATTCAGAATTCATTGTTCCATCAATGAAGGCAAGCCGTCCTGGCCCAGATGCAGCAGAACAGGCCCAAACCATGATACTACCACCACCATATTTCACAGATGGGATAAGGTTCTTATACTGGAATGCAGTGTTTTCCTTTCTCCAAACATAACGATTTTCATTTAAACCAAAAAGTTCTATTTTGGTCTCATCCGTCCACAAAACATTCTTCCAATAGCCTTCTGGTTTGTCCACGTGATCTTTAGCAAACTGCAGACGAGCAGCAATGTTTTTTTGGAGAGCAGTGGCTTTCTCCTTGCAACCCTGCCATGCACACCATTGTTGTTCAGTGTTCTCCTGATGGTGGACTCATGAACATGAACATTAGCCAATGTGACAGAGGCCTTCAGTTGCTTAGAAGTTACTCTGGGGTCCTTTGTGACCTCACCGACTATTACATGCCTTGCTGTTGGAGTGATCTTTGTTGGTCGACCACTCCTGGGGCCTCATGTATAAACGGTGCGTACGCACAGAAATGTTGCGTACGAACCTATCCACGCTCAAATCGCGATGTATAAAACCTAAACTTGGCGTAAAGCCACGCACATTTCCACGGTAACTCATTCCTTGGCGTACGCAATTTATCCGCCCGGTTTTGCAGACTGGCGGCACTCAGCGTCAAAGCAGTGCTACTGTTCCTGTGTGGTTACCCTTTCTTAGATCCACATCCACGGCGGCGGCTTTATCAAATACACTGAAATTAACCGCATATCGTTCATAAATTTAATGCATCTGATTGTAATTAACCTGTAACAATATAATGGTCCACAGAATGGTCAAACTACTGTTCCTGTGTGCTCATCCTTTCTTTCTTAGCTCCACATTCCTGACGCGGCTTTATAAATACACTGAAATTAACTGCATATTGTTTATTAGTGTAATGCATCTGATTGTAATTAACCTGCTGCAAAATAATGGGCCAGGGAATAGCCATAGTATTCCAAATACCAGAACTGCTTTAGCGTTGTTACGCTCACTGCATCTTGTTCTTCTTTTTGCTGTTCCCGTTAAGGGTTGCCACTGCGGATCATCTTTTTCCATATTACTCTCACTGCACCACTTGGAGTATTTATATCACTGTATCTGAGTGTGAATCACAGCAGCAGATGATCGGAAAGAGAATTATCGGTATACAGTTTCAAGTACATACTACCTCAACCACGGCAAAAAGCGTCAAAGCCTTTCCTGTACGGACCTCGCGTTTCAGAAACAGTTTCATCCCAAGAACTATAAACGCATTCAATCACCTCACTGTAAACTTGCACTACAGTTATAATATTGCACAACCTGCGCTACTTTATAAAGCACGTATGATGACAATATCATTTTTAAGATGAAATGCAGCAAAATATGTTGCTTATAGTATACAGATAAAACTTTAACTTCATTTAAATAATCTGCATTGTTAATAATTAAACATGTGAGGACACGGTGCCGCAGCGTATAGCTAGTTCAAGGATAGCTCCTGCCTTGCGCTGTATTCTTGCTGGTGCTGACGCGACACTGGGAGGATAGACGAATAGAATAATTAAACATGTACTACGAAGATATTTCAATGTTCCTTAAAAGTTTTGAAGAATCGGCGTTCTAAGCTTACAAATGGCTTAACGTCTATTACAGAGCTGATTGTGTGGCGATTGGAGAAAGAAAAGTATGGACAGGAATTGGAGGTTAGTACGTTTGAAAGAGACAGTACTTCTGTAATAAATTATTTCATCGAAGGTCACACATGGTGCAGCAAGCCTCTTGCGTGAGATATGAACAATCACTGCGCCACCGTGTTCCCATGTTTAATAACATGCTTTCATTCCTATCATCATGAAAATGATATCATGTATACATCTCAGTATTTTAATTATTCAGAGAGCTGTAATATCTCGAATGTAATGCATTCTGTGTCCTGTCGGAGAAAGAGAAAGAACGGAAGCACGTAGTGATTCACACACATAGAGCACATAGAAGATCAAACACAGAAAAAAGCATTTAACATGCTACTTGAGAAACTAGTAAAATAAACGATTTTAAGATGAAGTTTATGGTGTTCTACTTTAATGGCAAAATAAACTACGTGATTAAAGTGGAAATTTCGAGATTAAAGTTGACATTTCGTGCTTTTTTCCCCACTGTGTGCCTATGTTTTTTGTCTGTACCCTAATACGCTTTCATATGACACTCAGACGGTGGGCTACGACTCGCCTTTTCACGGCGACTTTGATATGTGATTTCTTTTTTATTTCAGGCACTGTGCGACTTTGTGAATTTGATCTTTCGAGTTTTTCCGACACTCTGTCACTCGATCAACTTTCTTTTGTTGATTATATCACTGTTTAAACCAACTCCACTTTGCCTCCACTTGGTATTCGCTGAAATTCTTATATTTTCTCCCGTGCTTTTCCCATTGTCTTTTCACAGAAGGCTATTTATATTGATTTGCATATTCAAAGAGGCGTAATTCTGGGAGGAGTTGGGGCGGGACAGAAGGCGCGTGCACGTGCGTTACTTTTCACGCAAATCGGGATTTATGTAGTGGAAGAACGTGAAAGTATGCGTGCGCACAGATTCCTGCATCTGGATTTTTCTGTGCGTACGAACAATCCCGCTTTTGTGCTTACGCCATGTTATAGTGTGAGTTCTACGCACGGCGTTATACATGAGGCCCCTGGGGAGGGTAACAATGGTCTTGAATTTCCTCCATTTGTACACAATCTGTCTGACTGTGGATTGGTGGAGTCCAAACTCTTTAGAGATGGTTTTGTAACCTTTTACAGCCTAATGAGCATCAACAACTGTTTTTCTGAGGTCCTCAGGAATCTCCTTTGTTCGTGCCATGATACACTTCCACAAACGTGTGTTGTGAAGAGCAGACTTTGATAGATCCCTGTTCTTTAAATAACACTGGGTGCCCACTCACACCTGATTGTCATCCCATTGATTGAAAACACCTGACTCGAATTTCACCTTCAAACTAACTGTTAATCCTAGAGGTTCACATACTTTTGCCACTCGCAAATATGTAATATTCGATCATTTTCCTTAATAAATAAATGACCAAGTAGAATATTTTTGTCTCATTTGTTTAACTGGTTTCTCTTTATCTACTTTTAGGACTGAGTGAAAATCTGATGATGTTTTAGGTCATATTTATTCAGAAATATAGAAAATTCTAAAGGGTTCACAGACTTTCAAGCACAACTGTATGTGTACTTTTGCCCATTGTAACCATTTTTCCCCCCAGTGTTGCAGATGACAGTGGTATTTGGTGTGTACTACTTAAGTAAGCTGCCAACTGAGGTCCTGTAAGGCGTCCATTACTCGAATAGGCTCTGATGTACTTATGCATCTGGTGTGTCCACTTCTTTTTCTATCCTAATTCTATCCAGTTGCCCTTTTCTCACAAGACAGTAATGAACACTTTTGTAGACAATGAACTGTTTCTTTGCAGTCCATCACATGGAATAAACTTCATTTTCTAAAAACACAGACTGATATTTCTTGAAAAAGCTGCTTTGTTTTGGCCATTTATAAAGCCACAACTAAACATCAAGAATTCCCTTACTTGGCACATCAATGAAAGGCAACCCACCAGCTTTACTGAACAGAAAAACCTGTTCCTCTAATAACCACTTAAGCATGATTACTTAATTTCTGGGCAATTCCAAACTAATGATCACTAGTAAATATTGTACTGTGAGTTTTTGTCATGCAAGGCTAGTAATAATTCAGCTAAATACGGAATCTGGCTGCATGACACATGTACATGAAATACACACAATTCAATACAAGAATACAGATGAGCCCTTACCTCCTGACGCTGGTACTGCTCACTCAGAAACCCCTGGTAGCGCTTCCTCAGGGTCTGTCCAAGTTCAAAGTGCTGTCTCATCCCCTCCTTGAAGTAAAGTTAAGCATTACTAGGTGCTGAATGCTTTTGCAAACACCAGCCATAAAACAATCAAAAAGGTAGAAAAAAAAATCCTCTTTAATAAAATCCCTGTGTGCTTCCAGGTGTCCGTGTGTGTGTGTGTGTCTTCTGGTGAAGTGCGCATGCGCGGGGCACGGTGCGATGCGATATTACTGTCAGAGAAAGTTAACAAGCGTTTTACGGAAATACAAACCAATATTACTGCGAGAGGAAATTAAAGGTACACAATACAGTGACACATATTACAGCCACATACAAGCCAGTATTACTGTCAGAGGAGATTAAAGGCATATTACCGACGTGCACGCCTGTATTACCGCCAGAGAATATTAAAGGTATATTACGGACGTATAAGCCTGCGGACATACAAGACAGTATTACTGTCACAGAAAATTAAAGACACACAATACACGGCGGCAGCCCACGAAGAACCATCAGCTCAGCAAGTAAACATCAACAAAAGAAAGGCTTAAAGAAACAAAAATACGACCAACAAAAACAATGAGGTCAAAGTCCCTTGCCATTTAATATAGACAGTTCCTAATAATGTTTATGCACTACTGTTCTAGCGCCCATTATTGTAACGGGCTAAATGACTAGTAATAATAATAATTACCTGTGTAAGTTGTCCAAAACCTTGTGGCCAAGCACTTTCCTGATGGGGGTCAGTAGGAAAGCTTTTGATTGGAGAACGATCACCATGGCGATACAGCTGCAAACAAACAGATACTTTAGATGTAGCATGTGACTTGGGCCAAGACGTTTAACTTTTTGGTGCACATGCCAGATAAGTCCACATCCCACTGCTTTATTGCGAGTGCTCAAATAAGAATGAATGGGCCTTGGCATGTTCTGGTGATTAACACAGATACTCATTATATTGTCTCTGTTTCGTGAGTGTCATTGACCTGTAAAAGCACTTGGAAAGTATAGGTGCATCTGTAAACAGATTCAAAAGGACGCTATGACTGTACCGCACATACGGATCCTAGCAGGAAGTCTGCCACTGTCCCAGACTTATCCACTTTGATGAGCTACTCAACACTTTATGTAATTTAACTTTTGGATATTAAAGCACTAGCAAAATACCCGCGCTTCGCAGCGGAGAAGTAGTGTGTTAAAGAGGTTATGAAAAAGTAAAGGAAACATTTTAAAAATAACGTAACATGATTGTCAATGTAATTGTGTTGTCATTGTTATGAGTGTTGCTGTCATATATATATACATATATACACACACATACACATATATTAAATATACATATATTTTTTATATATATATTTTTTATATATATATATATATATATATATATATATACACATACATACATACATACATATACACACATAGATGCACTTACAATAACATAGAAATCAATATAAACAACATTAACATCATTATCATATGAGAATATGAAGTAATATATAAGAAGCACATTTCATATAAATATAAATAATTAAACAGTAAAATCTTCTTGTATAATTTGCTACCGTGGCTTTTCGTTGGTCTGTCCAGGATTTTAAATCACCTGTAGCTTGCAAACTGTTTCACCTATTGACTTGAAATCTGGTACACATATAATACGTCACGTCTGCTATCCGCTTTATGGGTGATGATTGTATTACTGTTTTTATGTTTATTTTATTTTAGAATCAACTCCTATCTGCGCACACCAGGGCGGCCGTGGGCAGATGCGTATGGTGTATTCACTCGATGTTATCGTGCATTGCGCTGTCACTGGTATTTTGATAAAAGAATTTGAACAATATATAAGAAGCGTATAAATTATTAAACCGTAAAACATTAACATTTAAGAAGTAAAGTTACATTGAGTACTACTGCAGTGCCTTCGGGTAAACCTCATTTTTTCTTTGCCCATTACATGCTTAAATGTATACATTTTTTGGTGTACCTACCCGAGAACACGCGACATATAACTGACCGTGGGAGAAGCATGGATTTTAAAGAAGCGTTGAGTTCATCTGCTGGTCTCCCTCGTGAATAACTGGTAATGTTTCACTAAAATGTACAGCGAGTAAAACGACATTACCTCCTTTTTTTTTTTTACGATCTCTGAGATGTTGCTTTTTTCGGTTCAAGGCTTCATAAGGTCTTTTATGTTCCATGGTGTACTTAATAAGTACTAATTATCCCAAACCATCATCTTTGAATGTTGCAAGACTTTCGCCTTGTATGTAGATCGGGGTAATTACATTCATTGCATTCCTAGTCTGAATCACAATCTGATTGTATGGGTGGTTACCTGGCACTGTAGGGTTGCCACCCGTCCTTTAAAATACGGAATCGTGCCGCGTTTGAGAATGAAATTGCGCGTCCGTTTTGAATCAATACTGGACGGGATTTATCCCGTATTTTTTTAATCATTTTTTTTTTAAAGCAGCGTCTCATGCAAATCATCTCACACGCATTTTATGAAGATGCCTCCTTTCCTACTTTTGATTGGGTAATACTTGATGTCATCGTTAGTTTGATTGGTGTTTTTTAACTGTCCAGTGAGGAGGGCGTGTCTTTTAAGTACAGTGTGCAAAGTGTTGGCACTGAGATGTGGCGTCAGCGCCATACTTGAAGCCCCTAACGTTGCGGTCAGCAAGTCGGCTAACATCCGCCATGTGCCGTCTTTCAGTTGCGAGAAGCAGATCATAGAATGGTTGAAACTGTTGCCCCTAACGTTGCGCCACGGCGTGTGGTTCGTTTATACCTCGTGTCTTCTCATTAAACTTTTATCTCGCGAATATGTTATTGCAATCCGCAGCGGGAGCGTTTCTATAAACTTTATTTAAACTTAAGTTTTACACCGTGGTTTGTTTCCCTTATGAACATGCTTGTATGCTTAACTCGCTCCGTTCTCAATTGTTTAATTAATTTTTTGCTGTTCCTCCATTTCCCCCTACTTCGTTCTTTTATCTTGCGAATATGTTATTGCAATCCTTAACGGAGCGTTTCAATAAACTGATTGAAAATAGTTTTGCATTTACCTTTTTAGTAAAAGGCGAGCTTTTAAGCCTGAGAAAATCACCCCGTAAATGCACACGTTTAATAGGACATGTGTTAATATGTATGGTTACACAGTATTAAAAGACAGTGAACAACGTCAGTTACCTTTGTTCCGCGTTTGATAAAAGGTGAGCTTTTAAGCCTGAGAAATCACCCCGTAAATGCCACGTTTAATTGCACATGTGTTAATATGTATGCTTACACAGTATTAAAAGACAGTCAAAAATTAACGTCATTTACCTTCGTTCCCGCGTGCGACTCGTGCTGTAAATCTCTTCCTTGTTTTTAGTTCACGTGATTACGTAGGAGGCGTGGATGACGCGATACGTGACTCTGCCTCCTCCATTACAGTGTATGGACAAAAAATATGTTCCAGTTATGACCATTACGCTTTGAATTTCGAAATGAAACCTGCCTAACTTTTGTAAGTAAGCTGTAAGGAATGAGCCTGCCAAATTTCAGCCTTCCACCTACACGGGAAGTTGGAGAATTAGTGATGAGTCAGTCAGTCAGTCAGTGAGTGAGTGAGTCAGTCAGTGAGGGCTTTGCCTTTTATTATTATAGATGAAAACCTTTTTTTTTTTTTTAAACAAACATACTGATATTTATTAAGAATAAGCATTTTCTTCTTCTTTCGGCTGCTCCCGTTAGGTGTTGCCACAGCAGATCATCTTCTTCCATATCTTTCTGTCCTCTGCATCTTGCTCTGTTACACTCACCACCTGCATGTCCTCTCTCACCACATCCATAAACCTTCTCTTAGGCCTTCCTCTTTTCCTCTTGCCTGGCAGCTCTATCCTTAGCATCCTTCTCCCAATATACCCAGCATCTCTCCTCTGCACATGTCCAAACCAACACAATCTCGCCTCTCTGACTTTGTCTCCCAACCGTCCAACTTGAGCTCACTCTCTAATGTATTCGTTTCTAATCCTATCCATCTTCGTCACACCCAATGCAGATCTTAGCATCTTTAACTCTGCTACCTCCAGCTCTGTCTCCTGCTTTCTGGTCAGTGCCACCGTCTCCAACCCATATAACATAGCTGGTCTCACTACCATCCTGTAGACCTTCCCTTTCACTCTTGCTGATACCCGTCTGTCACAAATTACTCTTGACCTACAAAACTGGGTTTGCTAAATTTTATTCATAGTTAGCAACAATTATGCATAATAGGTTTCATGAAGATAATTTAGTGTTTATGGTTTCAATCACCATGATTTTCAATCCAATTTACAGGAGTTCTGGTTATTTAGGTCATACTAATAAGCACATACAGGGTATGAACTGCAGCCTTTCAGCATGTTTATTCCCCTCATCATTAATTGTCATTATTAGGATTCAATTCAGGGAGCAAATGCTATAGCAAAAGAAAAATCAACATGAAAACAACTAACAGTAGTGATGTTTCGATCAAATAGCTACTGGTTGAGATTGGCTGATTTGCACCCCAAATATCTTGATCAGTGATCGGTAAATTAGCTGATCTCAAAACACTGGTTTTTCAGAACCTTGTAGGATAAAGTGGGCATTGTGCATTATGCTAGGCTTTTGTGGCACACCAGACCTGTTACGAAAGCAGATTTAACAGGGATACAGTAATCCCTCCTCAATCGCGGGGGTTGCGTTCCAGAACCCCCCGCGAAAGGTGAAAATCCGTGAAGTAGAAACCATATGTTTATATGGTTATTTTTATATTGTCATGCTTGGGTCACAGATTTGCGCAGAAACACAGGAGGTTGTAGAGAGACAGGAATGTTATTCAAACACTGCAAACAAACATTTGTCTCTTTTTCAAAAGTTTAAACTGTGCTCCATGACAAGACAGAGATGACAGTTCCGTCTCACAATTAAAAGAATGCAAACATATCTTCCTCTTCAAAGGAGTGCACATCAAGAGCAGAGACTGTCAGAGAGAAAAAAGCAAACAAAAATCAATAGGGCTGTTTGGCTTTTAAGTATGCGAAGCACCGCCGGACAAAGCAGCTGCAAGGATGTACAATGTAAAGGTAGTCTTTCAGCATTTTTTAGAGGAGCGTCCATATCCTCTAGGCAAGTGTGCGAACAGCCCCTCTGCTCACACCCCCGCCGTCAGGAGCAGAGAATGTCAGAGAGAGAGAGAGAGAGAAAAGCAAACAATCAAAAATCAATACGTGCTGTTTGATCTTTTAAGTATGCGAAGCACAGTGCGGGAAGCATATCGCTTGACAAAGCAGCCATATGTAAGCCCAGCAAGGAAGAGAGCAATGTGAAGGTAATATTTCAGTGTTTTTTGAGGAGCGGCCGTATCCTCTAGGGGTGCGAACAGCCCCCGTGCTCACAATATATTTGAGGAGTTTTATTTAATACGTAATATGCGCTCTGGTTGGGTAGCTTCTCAGCCATCTGCCAATAGCTTCCCTTGTATGAAATCAATTTGGCAAACCAACTGAGGAAGCATGTACCAGAAATTAAAAGACACATTGTCCGCAGAAATCCACGAACCAGCAAAAAATCTGCGATATATATTTAAATATGCTTACATATAAAATCCACGATAGAGTGAAGCCGCGAAAGTCGAAGCGCGATATAGCGAGGGATTACTGTACTGGCATTCAGCAGCACCAAACCTCCACTTGCATTCCAAAATGAGTGACTGAACTCCAGCTTGTACCAGAATCTGCCTGGGCTTCATCTGATAACAAAGGTGTAAGTCCAGCCCCCTGCAGACCCCTTGAGCCAGAAGGCACAAAATGAACTCAAACAAGGAGAAAGACCTATAATTCAAGGGATGACAAATAAGATGGACAGAAGAACCCACCTTTTAAAAGACACTGAGTTTGTAACTGGAAGTGACTTTAATCCAATCAGAAGAAAGTTCTACCTTCCTTTAAAACCACACACACCCAACTTCTCAAAGGAAGAAGTGGAAAGAAGCAAAAAGAGGAGAGAATGGACACTCACTAAATCTCTTGGGGAACTCCACACAACACTGGGTATCATCCACAAAGACTTGGTATTGTAAACTTTATCTGTGCCAAGATAAAAGTAGAACTCTAAATACCAGTAAACAGCCAGCCTATTTGTTATATATGTTTGTCTGGTCTGTCTGCGTCCAGTATTATATGTCAACACATATATGCATACTTCTATAATCCTTGTGTTTATCAATAAATAGTATTATTCTATTCCTTAAAATGAGTGTGCGTCAGTTACCTTGATAAGTCTAAAGGCTGCAGACCTGAATCCTACAACAGAGAAAGGAAAGGTAACTAAAGTAGAAGGATTGCCAAATTACTGGATTAATTACTGGTATTGCCAAAGACAAAACTGATAATTATTTAACCAAGTAAAAAAATAAAATATTTTTCAAATCCCACATTATTATAGCATCCTCCTGGATGGCTGTCTTATTGATTAGTAATTAATCAACCTGCTTTTCTACGCTTTATAGTAGTTTAGTTGTAGTGCTCCTTTACATGAGATATTACAGTAATCACATGCATCTTTTTGTTGCAGAAGGGCAGTCACACCTTTGGAGACAGTGAAGGAGGAAATATTAGCTTTTACTGTAAAGAAAGTGGAGTAATGAATTGAGAAGAAGAGAATCTGAGGGGTCTTTCTGTGCATGGAGAGAAACACCAGAGTGTAAGAAAAGAGAGGCACATCTTTGGCAGAAATTAAAAGAGAATGAGTTTAGACTCTTTCATTTTGTTCTGTAATTAACACTAGAATCCCTGAAGCCTACAACAATATTCGTAATGCTGGGCCACCTTAAATTCCCACGCACCTCCTCATCAGAGTCTTTGTTTGCAAATCTGTCAATCAGCACTGGCAGCAGGCAGCCTGCTCACTCATCCCTCACCGAGGCAGATGAAGTCATACAAAATTTTCAGAGCTTCAGTTTCTTTATCTGGGAGTTAGGAGTCCGGATTTGTACAGGGTAAATAAAATAATGTTACTTGGAATACATGCATTTCATGTGTGTTCCATGTCTACAACGATCTGGGTAAATGTAGAATGACAGGAAATGTGAGGCAAGAAATGTATTTGCATGTCATGTTGTTACACTGTGGACCCTGAGCTTCGCAATTTCGTCTATCTGTATACTTATATATGGTTGAGATGACAATAAAGTTCACTTTGATACACTTTGATAACTAAAACAGAAACTATTTCATGTTATATAATAATAATAATAATAATAATTCATTACATTTATATAGCACTTTTCTAACGACAAAATGCTGATGTGAAGCGTACAATGTGTGAAGACTGAATTCCAAATACCAAATAAACACTTTCACAAAAGGTATAACAAAACAAATGAGCCTTTATTCAAGACTATAACAAGAACAGAAAAAGAAATTATTAAATTTACATGATACTATCAATGTGTAAAAAATGAATCCCAGATCCTCCCTGCATTTACACTTTTGAGTAGTGAGCTGCTATTATTATTATTATTATTATTATATAATAAAACCATACATTTGATTTGATGCATTACTTTGAGAAATTGAGACTCCTTGCCCAAGTGTGGTCATGAGAGAGCTTGTGTTTAATACACCAGTTCACATATTTATATTAAAGAAAAAACAGAAAGAAAAATTTGAGCTTGTTGTTTAGTAAAATAACAGTCTTTATAGCTTAACAGCCAAATAGGTCTATTTTATGTATAAACTTGTTAAGCATGTTAGCTTTGTATCTTCTTCATAACCGTGAACATTTTATTAGAATTGTGGCTTGTAATTATGACAATATTTTTTTATGGCACGCACATTAAGGATAAATATTTGTGTACATATTTTGTTGGTTTAAAAATGTATGTTTTAAGGTGATTTTACTTATTCTAGTATTTTTTTTTTTTTTTTTTATGGTCGCTGAACACAATTAAATTTTTTTAATTGAACTGGTGTTAAAAAACAAATAGAACTGGATAAAAAGAACAGTATCAGAATTGGCCAATTCTAGTAACATGAAATCGCGGCTTGGTATCAGCCCCCAAAAAAAAATCACAGCATCTCTACTGCCATAGCTTTAAATGCTTATGAATGTAAATCTCACCAGAGCACTTTTCTAAATGCAAAATTATTAAGCATGAGAACAGGTAAAATGGCTCATGATTGTGAAAGCAGCTGGATCAAAAACCTGCTGCCACTGTGGTCCCCTAGGGTTTACATCACATGTTTTCAAACTTACAGTAAGATAAAACAGTCCTATAAGAATACAGTAATCCCTCCTCCATCGCGGGGGTTGCGTTCCAGAGCCACCCGCGAAATAGGAAAATCCGCGAAGTAGAAACCATATGTTTATATGGTTATTTTTAGAATGTCATGCTTGGGTCACAGATTTGCGCAGAAACACAGGAGGTTGTAGAGAGACAGGAACGTTATTCAAACACTGCAAACAAACATTTGTCTCTTTTTCAAAAGTTTAAACTGTGCTCCATGACAAGACAGAGATGACAGTTCTGTCTCACAATTAAAAGAATGCAAACATATCTTCCTTTTCAAAGGAGTGCAAAGCAAGCAGTCAAAAAAAAATCAATAGGGCTTTTTGGCTTTTAAGTATGCGAAGCACCGCCGGTACAAAGCTGTTGAAGGCGGCAGCTCACACCCCCTCTATCAGGAGCAGGAAGAGAGAGAGAGCCACTGAAAAACAAATAAAGTCAAAAATCAATACGTGCCCTTTGAGCTTTTAAGTATGCGAAGCTCCATGCAGCATGTCCTTCAGGAAGCAGCTGCACACAGCCCCCCTGCTCACACCCCCCTACGTCAGCGCGAGAGAGAGAGAGAGAGAGAGACAAAGTTGGGTAGCTTCTCAGCCATCTGCCAATAGCGTCCCTTGTATGAAATCAACTGGGCAAACCAACTGAGGAAGCATGTACCGGAAATTAAAAGACCCATTGTCCGCAGAAACCCACGAAGCAGCGAAAAATCCGCGATATATATTTAAATATGCTTACATATAAAATCCGCGATGGAGTGAAGCCGCGAAAGGCGAAGCGCGATATAGCGAGGGATCACTGTACTCCTTTTGTGGTTAAATAAATAAAAACAAAACAAAAAAAAAACACAAGAACAGACCAACTGATGAGTCTCAAACTAATGCTTGCAGCTGAATTCAGTAACTCTAGTCATTGAAACAAAATCTTACGAGATTTTAACTATGAAAAACAAGAGTTTGGATAATATCTGACTAGAAGCCAGAAGGACTTGCCATTTCTGTTTTATCTATAAACGGCTAAGAAAGGGATCTGTATCACACTTTATTTGAAGGTTTGTTGCCATCATCTTTATTTGCTTTCAAATGTTTGTGGTGATGGTTACAGTAGCACACACTGAGCCGGACTGAATTGGGTGGGATATGGCAAATGCCACAAGGCACACTTAGGAAATAATCTTTGCCTAAATCTGCCTTATTTCAGGTGGTTTCAGTTCCACCAAAGAGGATATGGGCAAGTCACCTTTTCAACCTGCTCTGTATTAGGTTAAAGATGAAGCGTAGCATAGCATTTTGCATTGCGAGTTTAATAAAGTCGCGTTCAAAGAGAAACAAAACCTTGGAGAAAGCTGTCAAACATTTTTTAAGCAATTTTAATATTGCTGCATTTCTATTTAAAATAATCTTGCATGTTTACTACAAAATGTTAAAACAGTATAAGGTAAACTGTGAACTGAAAACACCAAGAAAAACTCCTCCTTCTTTTGGCTGCTCCCATTAGGGGTTGCCACCGCGGATCATCTCTTTACATATCGTCCTGTCCTCTGCATCTTGCTCTGTTACACCCATCACCAGCATGTCCTCTTATCACATCCATAAACCTCTTTTCCTCTTCCCTGGCAGCTCTATCCTTAGCATCCTTCTCCCAATATACCCCACATCTCTCCTCTGCACATGTCCAAACCAACGCAATCTCGCCTCTCTGACTTTGTCTCCCAACCGTCCAACCTGAGCTGACCCTCTAATGTACTCATTTCTAATCATATTCATCCTCGTCACACCCAATGCAAATCTTAGCAGCTTTAACTCTGCTACCTCCAGCACCGTCTCCTGTTTTTTGGTCAGTGCCACCGTCTCCAACCCATATAACATAGCTGGTCTCACTACAGTCCTGTAGACCATCCCTTTCACTCTTGCTGATACCCTGTAGGATCACCCATGCAGTGCCGTTTCCTTGATCATCCAATGAATGAGGGAACTCAGATTGTTAAAAAAAAAAATATTAAAAGACAGCACATGCCCCCTAGTATTTTCAAATACTAAACATTTACAAATAAGCAACTTTATATGCAATTACTTGAAGCCACACACTGACGTAAACTCATAGCATCAGGTGCCTGGCCACTGAAAAAATGATTTGCATCAATTTGTTTTTCTTTTCATCTGGAGCATGTCTGTCCAGTGTTGGTTAGACACAAAATCTTCAAAATACATTGGTGTGTTGGGAAGTTCACAGAGTATCCCTTAAGCTAAAGCTGTTTTCCTGAAATCAAAGGGGGTTATTGTTTTGGGGATAAGTGAATCCACTCAATGTAAAATGCAGTTCTCAAAGTTGTTTCAGTGACACTAGATAATGTTCTTTAGGATTTCCAAACATCTTAACTATTGTGTCTACAGACTGCTTAAATATTTCAAACGCGTGCTTAATCGGGGGTTGCTAAATCCTGTGTTGAATTAACAAGAAATACTTTGCGTTTATGGAACTTATTGAGTCTTGTTTTTAAAATTAACTTTAATCAAGTAAGCGTTATGTAGCTATGTCTAACTTTCAGAAGCATAATTCATGAACTACTCCACAGGCCTCTTCATCCCCAGAAACTTTCTCCAGACATTCCTGGGAAATATACAGATGATCCAACGACAATCAGGAGATAGAATCCCAACAGCATGTCCTAGGTCTGCCCCAAGGTCTTCTCTCAGTGGGCTGTGCCTAGTTCACCTTCCATGGGATACATATTGCGGTTCTACTTCTGAGACCCTCCTGTATTAACAAGCCACAGAAATTCTTTCTAATCTCATTTTTATTTCTTGTGATCTCATTTTTTCCAGTTACTGTAAAGAGCTAATGGCCATAGAGAAAGTTGGGGATGTACACTGAATGGTTGTCAAACTCAGTTCCTGCTTCATCACCAAAGTCCAGTAAGACGTTTCCAAAATTGCTGCCACTGCTTCAATTTCTTCTTAAAAGTCATGATCGCATTCAGCCTCACTTATGACTATGACAACAAAATAACTGAACTTCTCCATTTGGGGTAGGTGCTCAAATTTTTCTTGTAAAAAACATTCCATTCTTTCCCAGGAGAAGACCATAACTTCAGATTTGGAGGTGCAAATCTAAACCACATCAGTCTCCGATGCAAACCAAACCAGTATGCAACAGAGGTCACAATTTAAAGAGGCTTTGGCATGGTGAGAGGGTTGATGGCCCCATCTCATGCATCTCAATAGTCCTTGAAGGTTCTCTGGAGATGTGCGTTCCCGATTGGGATAACCACACAAGCCGGTTTAAAGTAAGAGGACACACAGTGGAAAAATCAATCCATAATAATGCCCTCAATTAAATTGAATAGAACCTCACCTGGAACTGGGGATACTGGGTGCACTCCTGGAACCACGTCTAGTAGTGCTGTTTCTAGAAAGCGCCTGGGGACCACTCATAGCCTACTCAAGCTCAGCCAGAAAAAGCTTATTGACATTCCATGAGGACTTACCGACCTAAAGGTGAAGGATGAGGGTTGGTTTCAGTGCCAAGATGGTAACAAGTTAACTGTAGGACAGACCTTTGCAATGGAAACTGGCTCTTACAGTACATGTAAAATGTTACTTGCAAGGTTTGCTGGAATTATGCTTTAAAACAAAAAAGTCAAAAACACACACAGGAAGACAATGCCAATACTCTCTAACTTAACCATTAAATATTTCTAATGTATTACTCCTACTCGCAAAAATTAAATAAAGTACAGCTTTAGGAACACATCTGCTGGTGTTTGGCTACAAGTATGCATCAATTGTGTGAAAGAAAATTTAAACTGCTTGCAAGCTACTAAGGGTTAAATGCTGACAAAGCTGTTTTTTTGTAACGGCAGGTCATTCATACCGGCGTCTGTCATAAGACAGGGTGCAGTAAGCTGACCTAGGACAACTTCCTCTTTAGGAACGTGTCTGTTAGACACAGGAAAGATAACCTTTCAGTCTTTAGGGCCCCATCTGACACGTACACAAAACAGAAACGGTTGCCGATTTGCACAATACAAGATGAAATGCTTAGGTAAACGATGTTATGCTTTTTGAGAAAGGGGAGGGAGGAAAGAAATATAAGCAGACTGAAAAGGGAAATCTGTGCTCTTCTGCCTTGCAACGCATGAATCCATGTACTCACCGGTGCCTGAATAAAGACCGATTGATTGAACTATTCCTGTCTTCCTCGGGGGTTACTTCCACAGTTGTAATCACAGTCACATATTTCTATTTTCTAAATTAGATATCAATGAGAACAGATACCAATTTTAACATTTGCGTGAGGAGATGTTTACTTATTTTCATTTTATTTCTTAGTTTATCTCGTTGTCTAAGCATTACTATTATCTTTAACACAACAGAAGAGGCACAAGTTTACATATTTTAATATGAATATTGTAATGTGGAAATAGTTAAGACAGCTTATACCAAAGAGCTTAATGGAAAAGGATGTGTATATGAACTACATCTTTCAAACTTTCAGTTACATACCACAGTGGTTGAATAAGCAGAACCTGTAGCTTTACAAAAAAAAAAAGTTTAAAGCAGCCAAGCACTGCTCAGATCTACACTATGTATAGTATGTCTTTCAAGGTGCACAAGTATTGAAAACCTCAAGGGACGTAGTACACCCACTTCCGCCACAGTGGCATTGCCAAGGCAGCCTGTGGTTTACTTAATGACTGTGGCTTCACTAGTCATGTGAATCATAGGCGAAAAAAACTTCTATGATTCAGTTTAAACTTTTTCTTGTAAAATTAAATTAACCATTAGCAAATTATATTGTATATGATTTCAAAGCTTCTCTTTGGCATTTAAAATGGTTATGCATGACAAGTTAAAAATACAAAAATCTCCAAAATCAAAAAAAATGCTGTAGACTGACAATCCTTGTAGAGTTGTTTCCTGACTTGTATCTGGCCCTAGATCACAAAAAGCTGAACGAGATTCAGTGAGTTTGACAGGGAATTGATGGATTTGTCTGCTGCATTAAATACTTAACAACTCCTTACTCATGTGCTTATTCACTTTTCACCTGCATCTCCTGATAAGGGTGGTAGTTGCAACAAGTTGAACAGGTCAAACTAGCCTTCTCTATTCCAAGAAACAGCTTCTAGCTCCTACTAGCCACTCCCAAAAAGGTGAAAACTTCAATTCTTCCAGTGTATCCAGAATCTCCTCACTTTGGGACATGCCTTGTGCGTGTAATGAGGAAAGTACCCTAGGAGATCCTCAGTAAAACTCAAGCCCAAAACAAAGGACTCCCCATTCTAAGACTGAGCCCTAAGAATGGTGGATGGGATTGCTTTCACTAGTGATCCCTAAAGCTAAATTGGCAGAAAACTAGTGCTTTTGACTGGTATCCTTTACACACTAAAGACTAGGAAAAGAGTGATAAGAAATCTATTTTCATGATTAAAGTTAAAAAGAGAACAGCTTCCTGTGAAAAAGAAAATCAGTTAGCACAGGGTTTTCTTCAAAGAGTAATATGGTCATAGTGCAAGGCTATTTAACCTCAAAATCGGAGGCCAGTTCATAGACACAGTACGACTGAACTCCATTGTTAATTTAAACTTGTGCTCTTCCCAGTGCCTGCAGTGGAAACAAACAACTACCAATACTCTTGGTGCTTTGGCGGTTGTGTTGTACATTTTTCATTAGTTCTTAATCGAAAGGAGTTTTGATGTGGATAATATGCATACGGTACAGATGGGGTACCAAGTTGAAGGTCACAGCAGGAGGTGCCAGTACACAAACATTTACTGCCAGTACACAGCCACAGGAAAATGGAATTAAAAAGTAAAACCATTTTATTTACTTTAGTTATAAATGCACTAAAAAGCAAAAAATAAATTTTTCTTCAACAACAATTTTCGTGGTTATATGTGACTAAATAAAATCGTGGGGTGCACATAATCAATTCAAACAATTTTTTATTTGGTGGAGACACAATGCTAAAACAACACTATGTTGTTTTTTGTTTGTTTTTTAATATATTTTGTGATGAAAGTAGCGATTCTATTCATCGATTGAATGAATTAATTTAGGTGCGTCCCACAATTTTATTTAGTCACATATAACAACAGAAAACTGTAAGTTAAAGAAAAAAATATTTTTTGCTTTTTAGTGCATTTATAAGTAAATAAAATCGTTTTACTTAAAATGTTTTTATATATCTTTCTTGGTCTCTATTTTTCTGTTTAGGCTCTTATGGAATTAGCGCTTGGTTGGTGCGAAAACAAAATATCAACGACAGAACGGCACGCTTACGGCAATACTTCCTCACCGTGATCATCAAGGCTACTCCTTCACAAGAGTAAACAAGTGAAGTCAGCGCCCATATTTACCCACTTCACTCATGGAAGAGGCAAGTGGGGACAACTCGATGTGTCTCTCACTTGTATGTTCCTATATCTCACTATATTCTCTCTCCATCATTGTTGTGTGTGCGTTAATTGGAATCGCATAACCATTAATTATGGCAAAATTTGTTTTGAAAGATTATTGTATTGTCATCGATACTGAACACGTATGCAAAATTTGAAGAAATTCGCTTCACAAAAAGTGGGTTTAAAGTCAGTTGCAAGATTTGACCCAGACAAACAAACAGATCAGTCAAAGTTAAATAAAATAGTTTTAAAACATTTTGACTGATTTGATTTTGTGACATTGTAAAAACAATTAGCTGACACACTTCATGTATTGATAAATGTTTTATTTATCAATATTATGCAAATGAAGCACGCAGCTGAAGTGATTGATGGGCTTCTTAAACAGCACCACTATCCAATAGGGTGGACAGAGGACAAGAAAAAGAAAGTTCTGCAAAGCTGAATGGTTGGCATGCTCTGTTTTTTGCTGTAGACTACCAGCGCTCTTAGATACATATGAGCATTCATCGTGGATATCTGTCCTACTATGTAGACCTCCAGCCACAAGTCATAACACTGAAAACTACATGAAATTCTCGCCAGACAATGATATTAACTCAAGAAATCCACAAATATAAAGAAGTCAGTGGTGGCTCTGAGGCTAAGGATCTGCGCCAGTATCCGGTAGGTTGCTGGTTCAAATCCCTGTTACTGCCAAAAGATATCCTGCTCTGCTGGGCCCTTGAGCAAGGCCCTTAACCAGCACTTGCTCCAGAGACACTGTACAATGGCTGACCTTGAGCCATGATCCCAAGGGGTATGCGAAAACTAAAATTCTTAATACAAGAAATTGTATAAGGCAAAATAAAGAACAAAAAAAAAATGCCATAAAAGGTATGTGTAATAAAGTGGAATGACACAGGAAAAAAGTATTGAACACATTAAGAAAAAGCAGGGCAAGGAAAGGCAAGGAACCAGCTGAAAGTCGTAAGTAGTCAGAGTAATTCCGCCTCCTATCTGAAAATTGATATCAGCTGGGTTAGTACATATTGATGGTCTATAAAAAGGTGTTTTGCTCCAAAGGTGTCACATAAGAAACATCTCATAATGGGTATTAGTAAAGAGCTCTCCCAAGACCTTTGCAACCCAAATGTTGTAAACCACATCAATGGAACTGGTTACAGACATAATTCAAAACCTCTAAAACTTCCAGTAAGCATCACTGGAACCTTTAGCTGCAAGTGGAAGGAACATCACTCCACCATCACCTGGCCAAGCACAGGAGCTCCTCGCAAGATTTCTGACCAGTGGGTCAGAAGGATAGTCAGAAGAGTAGCCCACTTGGAAAGTCTTCGAGACAGTAAGAGGCAGCAGGTAAAAATGTTACAGAGAAAACAACAGGCAACATGCACACTCACCCTATAAAACTCTATTACTAAAGAAAAGGCACGTTGAAGCTTGTTTAAAGTTTGCTACACAACTTTTGGACAAGCCTATGAAATACAGGGAGAATGTAATCTGGTCAGATGAAACCAAAGTTGAACTTTTTGGCTGTCATACTACACACCATGTTTGGAGGAGAAACACTATACCAGTAATGAAGTTTGGAGGTTCATGTAATTGAAGGAATGATGAATGGGGCCATTTACCGAGAGCTTCTTGAAATTAATCTGCTGCCATCCACCACGATGAGGAGGATGAGACGTGGGTGGACCTTCCAACAGGACAACAATCCAAAACATAGAGCAAAGAAAGCTCTCAATTAGTTTCAGAGAAAGAAAATCAAGTTGTTAGAATAGCCCAGTCAATCCATCTGACTTAAATCCAATTGAACATTTGTGGAAGGAAATAAACATCAAGGTTCACAAGAAGGTCTCCCAAAATCATCAGAATTTAAAGACAATCACTTCAGAAAAATGGGTCACACCTGAGCACTGCAGGCGACTGGTTTCTTCATGCAGGAAGCATCTTGAAGCTGTAATTACAAAGGCTTCTCCACCAAGTATTAAATTAGTGTATTCAATACTTTTTCCGGGTGTTGTTCCACTTTATTACACATGCCTTTAATATTGTGAGTTCTTTATATGTGTAGATATCTTGAGTTAATAGCAATGTCTGGTGAGAATTTCATGTAAATAGCCTCATTAGAAATAAATTTACTGAAAAATACAATGTTGACGCATTCAATACTTATTTCCCCCTCTGTAAGTATATCAGCTTTACGCACTGCTTTCCATATACATTTGGATCTGCAGACTTTATAGGGGGATAACATACAACTGACAAAAAACACGAAAATTATTGTAATTTACACAAAACATGAAAATACTGTACAACAGAAGCCAATGAAAGCTGTAAACATTTAAAAATATTTATAGCATGTTCAACAATACAGTAAGCAACTCTAATGGCCTAATACCGTATATACTCACATACAAGTTGAGTCTTGAAATGTCCATTCAAAAATATGACACTTCATTTTTTTTTTTCTTTTACATCTTCTTGCTTCCTCCAATCTCACACCAATTTTTCAGACATGTCAAATTTTGTTGCAGAAGCGCAGTTACCAATTTCTTTCGCCACTTCAATGACTTTTAATTTAAAACCAGCTTCATATTTTCTTCTGATTGAACACTTCATCGTAGATAAGGGATGCTCTTACAATAAAGGTGTATGAGGGTGTGAGATACAAAAAACACAAACCAGTGCAAATGCCATTTCAGAATAGTTCGGGTATTACTGTGTGGTCATGTAGGCACAATACATAAAAAAAAAAAAGCAGTGTGCTCCGTGGTTACTCTCTCTGGTGGGCGTTAGCATATCATAATCTCTTGGAGCAATAGCGTGAGTTTTGCGCATTCGACTTATACAACCGACATTATAAAATACCGGAAATTATATGGTAAAATCAAGCCCAACTCATCCATGGGAGAACTTAAACGCAAGTATTTATGGTAATATTATTACTTATTATTTGACTGATGAATTTATTCAAGGCGCTCTACAATATCTGAGATACAATTGGTTACATTTCTTTTGTTTTTCCAATTAGAGCACCACCAGATGAAGTGACTTTCTCATTGTCACAAAAATGTCAGTAGCATAATGTGAACACAAAACTTCATGATTTGAAGTCCTAGTCCAAAGCCTTAATCACTACACCATTCTGCCTGCCAATAATATTAGCCCTTGGCTAAAAAACTACAAATACTGTATAAAGAAAAGCAACTGGTTACATACAGTAGTAGTTCTATTACATCCCATTAACCAACAATATTTTAACCTAGTTCCACTGTCTTACAAAATTTTTTAGGTAGAGCCAGGTAACACAAATAGTAGTGGGCCAGTACAGGCCTTCTCTCCAATGGATTCACTTCTATTTTGGTATTATATCAAAAACTGTTACCTAGCTCAGAATCCCCAGTCTAAACTTCTGAAGAGGAAAACCTAATTAAAATACCAGGATCAACAAAACACATGAATTAGCATCAGATTAGGAGGTTGGATACAGTGAAAACATTCAGCCTCTTGTGGATCAAGTTGAGAATAAAAGACCCCATAAAAAGAGGCCAACATTGTTTAATCCCAGATTTGCACTCTGAATAGCCTACATTTACTAAGAGAATGGGCTCAACAAGATATGGAAAGCACAGCAAAAGAATGATAGTGTGCAAATTAGCCAATGGTGGTTCTATACTCTAAATAGTTCCTTTCATTGCATCTCATTGATCTGAGCTTTCCAAACTGAGTGTCAAAACACACCAAGTGTTGTGACGATAATGTTCTAACTTATTTTAGATTTCAATTTTGACTTTCAATACATGACAAATGATGCTTTAAGCAGGGCTGTCAAATTAGCCAAATTTAAGATTTGAATACTCGTCTTATTAGAAATATGTATATACTCAAATATAAAAGAACATAGATTAAACATACACATTTGTACAACGTGATTATTATTTCACTTTTTTCCTTATGGTGTATCTGTAAAATAACAAACTTACCACTTATGCACAGTTGTTTAAAAAATGAGGTGAAAACTGTAGAAATGTGATACTTGAAAACATATGTAATATTCATTCCCATTCTTCTAGAAAAATGTGATTACTTTAATCGCCTTTCAACATGAGATATTACCATGATGAAAAAGCTCATTTGCACATGGGTGCGCTAGTGACATTAAAGTATATACTTAATCAGTAATGATTTTTAGATACATCCTCACCACTTGCCCGCACAGTTTCTATTAGGCAAGATTAATCCTTCGACAGGAAGATTTTGACAAGTCCTTGTTTTTCCATTAGCACGAATCAGCAATTCCATCAAATCACATGATTTCTTCTTAATATGCCAGTGACAAATGTTTGTGTTCCTTAATCCACTGTATATATACCTTTTTGGCTTTCAGTGACAGAAGTGGAACTTAGGATTTTGAATGCCATGTCTGTCTCATGTATAAAAGCCTTAACAGGATTGCAAATTTCTAAAACACTGAATGAACCAGCATGTCTGGCACACTCCAACTTGCCACTTTTAGATCTTTCCAGATCATCAGTCTTGCTCCTTCTTTCCTGAATTTACAGAATCAATTGATACCTGCAGATCTTTTTAAAACTATGGGCTGTACATATGGTGCCAACACTTACTGAGCAGACCATTTCAATACAAAGTGCAGATCAATGTATGTGCGTTTTAGGATAGCTTTTAACTTCTCTGTTTAACCAGCTTAATTATATGCTGTAAAGCAAACAGGGGAACAAAAAATATAAGAGAAATAAAATGCAATTGCAACTTAAAATTTGCCCATAAAGCTGATAACCTCTATACATCCAAAAACAAAGCCAGTAGGACTTCTCTAAACATATCTTGTTACAAAATACAGTATGTTTCGTGCGAGTATTCACTTTGTACAACTGGCTGAGCTCATCTCCAGTACTTCTTCAGGACCTTTTGCCTCAAATTTTATCATTTGAAAAGGAGAAGTCTTGAGGTTTGGCAATACAAAAAACGAGACAGCCGCTATTGCTCAATAAAGGACTGCACATAGTTTCAGTACCTAATCCTGATCCTGAGGCCAAAGTATAACACTACCTAATATTAGCATACTGGCATCGTGTCTTCGAATATTCAAATGCACTGAGTTTACATGAACACCACCTTCACTAATTATGCTCACCAAGGTAATCCACCTAACAACTCCCAAACAAACAACAAAATTTTGATTCTAAATAGTTGCATAAATATTCAAACACGCGTGCTGACTACTAGGCAACATGAACTGCAACTGTTCCGGGACTCAGGATTTGCATTTGTGAAAGAGTCGGGATGTTTTAACTGTAAAAAACATTCAAATGTCCAAAATGGACTACACACACACGGAATCCAATTCAGTATCAACAGCAGCATTCTTTTAAGTTTTCTATAAGTGAGGCAATCTGGACAATACAATCTCGCAAATGCCGTAGCTAAGCAGTTCTTGAACTATCTAGTTAAACATTGGTGCCACTCCTGAACGAAAACCCCGATGTCCACTCAATGCCCTCGTCTCTACTACAAAGTTAATTACAGAAGAAACTGTACAGGCTGCAGTTCAGAGTCTATGAGCCACTGACAAGCACGCTGTGGTAAGCAGGTATAGGTCGAACTCCTCCGTAAGGAACACTGCCTAGACCTGCAGTCAGTCTGATGTGGAGGCATTACTGAACAGTGAAAACGAGAAAGATTAGATGTCTACCTACCAGAGAAACAAAACGCAGCTGGCGGGACTCGGCACATGGTGCTACAAATGCTGAACACAAGAACAGCGCAAACATAAGCTTGCGAACAAAACCGGCACCCATCGTCCTAAGCTGGTTATTCCTAATGCTTGCCAAAGCTGCTATGACGTACCGGAAAAAGGTCGGGAGATTTGTACGTAAAAAGAGTTTCCGCGCGGCCATATTGGTAAGGTCACGGTTCTCGCTATATCTTAGATTACGATTAAAGGTTATCATACAATTCTGACCGACAGCGCCCATCCAGGTACTCTTTTGGTAGTTGCACTTAAAATGTTAAGGTACACATGCCAATGCGCTGATTTAAAAATAAATGTACTGTATATGTTAATGCATGTTCACAAATAACATTGGTTAAAGTGATGAGGAAGTATGAGAACCAGAGTTTCTCAAGCTCAGTCCCTGGGGCCTAATGTGACTGCGGGTGTTTGTTCCAAATAACTTCATAATCAGTGTGTAATTTTCAATAATTGGTCGCATTTAATGTGCAGGTCATCTCTCTCTTTCTCACTCCCTTTCTTATCATATTCATAAATTTGAAAAGGACAGAAGTGTGAGTTGTACAATTATAAAACACAGAATTATATATTTTTGTTATAGTTTTAAATATTTAGCTATTTTTTGTTCTTTTCTTATTCACTTGACTTTTTCTGTGCATTTTGCACCCTTGAACATATCCTAATAATGGCAATTAACAACAAACTGGACAACCGGGTAAATGACACTGAATGCTGAAAGCCTGCAACTACTCCAGCATCATCCCCCTAGCATGCTGCATGCTCATTAGGAAATAATGCATTAAATAACCATAACACCAGGGAAAAAAAACAATGAAAGTCATGTTGATGATGATGATGATAATCTTAAAAACCATGTTAAAAATGCTTGGTACATTCTAAGAGAATTTTATCAAACATAGCTTTGTAATTTCTACATTACCACCAAAACACTGAAGATCAGAAACAACAACTCACTTAATTATGCTAGGAATCAAATTAAAAACAGGGTTTCATTGGATCAAAAACCTTCAGCCACAAGGGTCCCCAGCGGCAGCTCGTTTTGAAAGAGTACAAATGTTAGGACCAAAGCTGTAAAGTTTAATCTTGTTTGGGCAATGAGAATGGAGTGGGGTAAGCTTTTAAGTATGGAGACAGTCAAGGAGCAGTGGGACAGGTTTAAAAATGCTTTATATATAATACAGGACAGGTGTAGTACATGCCTAAATTTGGAATTAGTAAGAAATGTAAAAAAAAAACCTGCAGTGGGTTAATAAAGATTTGAAAAAGAAGCTGCAAAGGAAAAAAAGAGCTTTATAATGTGTGTAATACTAATAATTCCAATGTGAATTGTAGAGAATATGAGGGGAAACCATTAAGAAGGATATTAGAGAAGCTGAAAGGCAGTTAGAGAGGAGTATAGCAGATAAGGTGAAAGCTAACCGAAAGAGATTCTTTCAGTACTTTAGTCAAGAAGGAGGTGAAGTGCATCAGAAATAGTAAAGGGGAGGTAAATTACAGACAGTGAAAAAACAGATGCTGTAATCTTCCATTTTTCTAAGGTCTTCACATATGAGGAAGCGGATAACCTTACAGCGGTAAAAGGGACTAAGGAGATACTGAATGATTTTGAAATTGTCGAGAGAAAAGTACTGCTGAGATTAAATAAACTGAAACCAAACAAATCACTGGGACCAGGTAATATTTTTCCTCAAGTCCTTAAAGATGTTAGTGAGTATGTACTGTATATAAACCCTTGATGCATGTCTTTAGGAAGTCGCTGTGTACTGGAGAAATTCCAAAGGACTGGAAAATGACAAATATTATCCCATTATACAGTATAAAAAGTGACCAGGAAGATCCAAGCAACTATTAACCATTGGGCTTAATGTGCATCACAAGTAAATTTAATTGAAGGAATTATTAAGGAAAAGATTGAGTAACACATGGCAAGAACAAGTGTTTTACTGAACAGTCAACATGGATTCAGAAGAGGGCAGTCCCCTTTTACTAAGATGCCAAAATACTATGAGGAAGCAACAAAATGGTAAATATTACACCTGTCTGTGCAGTGATTAGTGCTGCTGAGTGCAACTGAGTCTTGTGTTCAAGTTGTGCAATGTGTGTATTTTGTCTGTTCCTTCTATGATATTGTAGTGTGTCCTTTCTCACCTCAAAGCTGTTTGATTTTAAGCCTGACATGATGCTGTTTCAGTTTAGGCAATTCAAAGCCAATGTATTTTCCTGAACAGTGGGTGGTTGCATGGCTCTCAGTTTACTTAATATGTAAATCTATATTACTGTATTTCTCACATGATGACAATTTTAGAGGGTATCACAGTGATTTGGTGCCAGTCTAGACAGAGCAGACACAAGTGATTTCTTAATACTTAAGGAATACAAAAACAGACATGTCTACTGTAATGGGATGGCACGGTGGCACAGTGGTAGCTTGGTTGCCTCAGTTAGGAGACTAGGGTTTTGTGTTCCGGGTCTTCCATGCATAGAGTTTGTATATTTTCCTTGAGTCTACATGGGTTTCCTCCCAAAGTTTAAAGACATGCAGGTTAGGTGGATTGGCGACATTAACTTGGCCCTAGTGGGGTGCGTATGTAAGTGTGAGTTTGTTCTTGGGATAGATTGGCACCTTGTCCAGGAATTTTCTGCCTTGCACCTTATTCTTCCTGGGATGGACTCTGGCTTCCCATGACCCTGCTAAGGATTAAGTGAGGTTAGACAATGGTATGGTTTGATCTACTGTAAAGTCTTACTGTTTCAATTGTTTGAGTGGAATTTGTCCAGTTAATTGGATGGCAATGACCCTAGCAATTCTATTCAGAATGATAATAGAGAAAAGATAAGATGACTTCTGCAGTACTGGAGTATCAAAAACAGATGAAAAGAGGGAGAACAGCAGAATGACAAAAGAAAACAAGCCAAAGAGCTTATAGTATCAACATAACGTTTTCAAACTAGCTTAATCTTATTCATGGTTCGGCCATACATTGGGCACAAATAAGGCACCAGTCCATTGCAAGGCCTGGTCACATGGGTCTGATTTAAAAATGACAATTAACGTAACATGAATGTCTTCAAGATATGGGAGGAATACTTGTGTAGCCAGATTAAAGTCCTCAAACACATGGAAATTGTGCTAATTACTCATAGACATCCTCACTATATTGACAAACATCCTGAAAGTTGTAAAATATCTTAATGATGTACATTCTGGCATTTTCAAAAAGTTTAGTAATTTAAGACTTTTATTACAAAATTATTATCTACGTTTACCTGGTTATTTGGCTAGTTTATTGGGCAATAATTTGGGCTTGCAAATTATTCTGTTACAGTGTACCTCAACCATTTGGTTGCAACCCACTTTTGGGTCGCTGCCTGCCACTGGCTACTGGAGCATTAAACTTGCAAATATCACTTTCTTTTATTGCTTTATATGTACAGAAATCCCAAGGATCTATATGGAAAGATTAAATATTACATGCCAAAAACTACCAGACCAGCCCATTTGGCATCATAAGATTATAATCCTAGGTTTAAACTGGAGGCATCTACTGCTGAATGTGATGCGGCTAGGACAAGAACTGTCACCTCCACATCTGATGTCATGATAAATTGATTTTTCTCTACAAGGGGAAGCAGTTTCCCCAAGTGTAGGAGTCCAAGAACCTAGGGATCACAGGTGAAATTATAGGTGGTTGTGACACTGGCAGAATAATTGGTGGCTTGTTTGGAAGGCATTGTATATGACCAGACAGTGAAGCAGGAGGTAAGCTCCTTGAATGATCCTTTCAATTTATCAGTTCTTTCCTTGCATATGGTCATCAAGTCAGAGTAGTGACCAAAAGAATTAGATTGTAAGACTTCAAAGTGCAGGAAAGAGTTTCTTGTAAAGGGCAGAGGGCTCACTGTCTATGATAAAGTGAAGAGCTCAACAATATGGGAGAATCTCAGAATAGAGCTGCTGCTTCTTTGATATGAGAGGTAAGGGGTGTGTGTGTGAGGAAAGTGGGGGGCATAAAATTCAATGCAGACCTGGGACATGGTTAAAAAAATTACATCTTGTGAATGGACTGAGAGTGTTGAAATTAATTGGGAAAAGCAGGAAAAATGTCCATTTCAGCATGAGGCCAACAATACCTTCACATTTGTTTTTCCTGGTGAGGGTCAAGTACTATCATACTAATCTTCTAAGCAAATATGTTTTTCAAATGATGTTGTCAGGTGGATCTCAAATTAAAACTTACCCTCTTCTTTTTTTATATTTTTGCTTTTATTTCCTATTTTAAATCAAAATATTTTGTGTATGGAATGCGTTTTCTTTCTCCTGTATTGTAAGTATGGAAATTGAAATGCACAGCAGTTCAAGTATTTGTAATGTGACATCATTAGAATGTACATGTACGTTGTCCATTTTAGGTGTATTACATGGAAATATTTTGTTTGTCTAGCTGAAATAAAGATTTAAATGACCACTAACCCTCAACAGTCATATTTAATGTTAGTAAGCAAGATCTCAAAGTACTACAATACAGATTGATACCACAAGCTACCACAATAACCCATGAGACCTGGATGATAGAAAACAAAGCACAGTGTGCTTCAAAGTTTACCAGTAAAATCTCTACATGAGATTTGAAAAACTTCAAGGCAAAGGATAGCCTTACAGGCATACAGATGACAAGAACCAGACAAGCACAATGAACCAGTATGCCTATTCTTTAATTAGGATTCCCAGGCTAATACACTATATAACCTAATAAGATGAAAAGTGGGATGGCATGATGACACAGTGGTGAAAACTGCTGTGTCACAACTCCTATGTTCAATTCCCAGGAACTTCCCACTTGAAGTTTTGTATGTTTTCTCCAATGTCCATTGAGCTTTTCTACCACATTCCAGATATGTGTATGGTAACTTAATTGGGAACTCTAAGCTGGCCTTGTATTTGAGTGAGCCTTGTGATGGACTGGCATACCATCCATGGTTGGCTCCCACCTTGTGGCCAGTGCTGCTGGTTAGGAAGATTAGAAAATATGTGGCTGGATAAATATATAAAAAGACAGCAAATGTGTTAACATATTATTTTTAGAAATAACATGCACTAAGCAGAAGCAGAATATAGAAACAGGCAAGTTTTAATTCACTATAAGTTTGTGCTTTTCCAGACTGTATAGGAATGGATGTATATGAGACTGAAACCTTTATTTCCTTCATAAGAAGAGCTGCTGTAAGTTTCTTGTTTCTCACACATTTACATGCAGGTTGGAAAACCAAAAGAGGGATCTTTGTAGCAGAAGTAAATCAAAGCTAAAGTTTTACCCACCTTACCGGGTAATAGCCTAGAAATCCAATAACTTCTTTCAATAACAAAACTGCAAATTATTTACACTATTTCATTCATTGATTAAAATGAAGGGGAAATTTAATTCATAATATTGTTTCACTTCAGGACAGGAAAAAGTCCCATCACTCTAGATTTTGCATTATTAATAAATTGTATTTTTTCTTAAAACACGTTTTTAGGGTATTCTCTGTAGAATAGTTTAAAAGCATCCTTGCTCCTGTTAACAAATGATAATGTAAAATTTAAGGGGGGGGGGGCACAGTGGTAGCACTACTGCCTCACAGTAAAGTGACAAGGGTTCATATACTGGGTCCACCCTGTGTGGAGTTTGCATGTCTGCATGAGTTCCCTCTGGGTGCTTCGGCTTCTTCCCACAGTCCAAAGACATGCAGGTTCAATGGATAGGTGATATTAAAGTGTTCCTAGAGGGTGTGCATGTGTGAGTATGTTTGCCCTGTGATGGATTGGTACCCTTTCCAGTGGCTGTTCCTGCCTTGCACCCTGTGTTTGCTGGGACAACCCTGCTGGGCTCTGGCAGCCCTGAAGCCAACATGACCCTCATCCTCCGGATTAAGCAGGCTTTGAAAATGGCATGATATGGTATTGCTTCTCATTTATCTGACAACCTTATCCAAGGTGACTTTCAGTACATTTAAGAGACAATTGCGTACATTTCCTTTGTTTATCCAATTTAAGCACAGACAGTTGAAGTGACTTGCTCATGGTATGAGTAACAAGATTTGAACCCCTAACCTCACGGTTTGAAGTCCAAGGCCTTAACCACTATGTCAGACTACTTGTTTAATACTCCGTTTATACAAGTGAAATTCTTAGTGATCAGCCCTGCAGTCAATATTAGACCTTTGAATCTCACATGTCTGGTGTAGCCAAAACTTTATTTCAATATTTACAAAGCATTGACAGAGTGTAAGCCAACTTGTTCAGATAAGATGCTGGAGCATTTTGTCATGTGTTTTATCACTTGTTGTTTAGACTTCTGTAATTTTTGCATTTTTTTTTTTATCAAAGTAGTAACAGGTCACAACATATTCAGAATGCTACTTCTAAAGTTTTGATCTAAGGAAGACGCTATGGCAAAGTTACCCTTTAGTTGACTTGTCTGTGATCCTAAGACTAAGAAGTTTTTGGGTGACTGGGCTTTTAGTGTCTCTGCTATAATCTTCTGGAATGGTCTTCCTCAAAACCTTAACTAAATCAAATCACTGCTAATTTTAAAAAATAGAATTAAAAGGTATCTGGTTGCAAAAGCCTATTTATAGTCTATTTATGTTTTAACTTAATTATTTTTTGTTCTCTGTATCACATCTCTGGACGTTGAAAGGCATATAATAAATATATAAATAAAATGTATTATGTGAATTGTCTTACTAGCTGCTAGAGTGGTTTCAGCACTTCCTGTCAGAGATTTCAACAATTGTTTGGAGCTGTATTGGAGGGGAGTGACACAATTTGACCATGAGAATTCCATTACTAGTTGATTTAGTCATGGTGGTGAAAAAAGCTGTCTTAGACACCATTCTATGCTCTCTCATAACATACTATTTTTGGGAACTCTTGAAGGTAACAACTTTGGTATTTGGTTTACATTGCTGTCATGTTCCAAGCCATTTACGGACCACTTGCACCCACAGAGAGAGAGAGCAAGAGGTTGGGAGCATGCGATGATAGCACATTGCTGCATCCACTACATGACGAACCACCTGGACTGGGACCCGAGTGAAGCGGGTAACACCTAAGTACCACACTGGAACAGTGTGAGGTTTTTCATGGTTGCTGTAGTGCCAATCCTGCCTCCAAGTTTTCCCTGTAAATTGGAGGACCTGCTTGCAGGGCTGGATGCAGGTTAACATCATTCCGAACACGAAGCAATTGCAGGTTTAGAGCCCAACTTGCACCCAGCTGATAGGGAATTCCTATCCTGAAAGATTAAAAAAACACCAGCAGACCTAAACCATGCCAGAATAGTGTACAAAAAAAAACCAACGTGACCAGTTATGAATAGAGTATTTTGCCTGAAGAACTTTTTAGCTGTGTGCCAAAAGTGTACACACCAAGCTGAAGGACACTCATCTGATCAGATGACTTTTCCTGTACAATAGACCTCTAAATTGATTCTTTGCACCACCTTATTCTGAAGAAGACATTTTAAGTGTTGTAAGAGGTTTATGCACCCCAATCTGACCATAATTTGCCTCTCTGTAAAGTTTACTGGACAATTCCCTTTAAATGTCTTACTCCAACAGCCTGTCCTGCTCCTCAATGTAAAATCAGTGACTGGTCAAAAAGATTGCAATTTCATCTAAATTTGATGTACTGTAGCTTATGATGTATTTCCCTTAGACTCTTGGTACTAACAAGAGTAGAGCAGCCTTCTGTAGAGCTGCCTTCATCACTTAGGTGCCTGCCAAACATCCTCCAACAATCTGTTCATTCTCATTGTCAGTGAAATCTTTTTTTTTTTTTTCTTTTTTTTTTTTTCAAGCTTTTGGCAGCTTTATCAAACAAATATGACTACAAATAATATAACTTCACCCATGCAGCAGCACCTGTTTTTAACATACACTAATTTGTATCCCTCATTTATTTAATTGTCAGTTGTTTTACATTTCAGAATGTCATCAGGACAGCTAAAAGAAATATTAGGCAAATTTTTTAAGAAGAAAAACAAAAGTATGATAGAGTGTGTTTCTGATTTTTTTTCACGCCAAATATGATACTGTTATCCAGCATTTTTTATTCAGGACAGAGTCAATTTGTATATTTTCAAATGTTTGACAGCACTCTATTAATCAAAGCAAAACTTTTGCCCAAATAATGATGGCTTTGATGCTTGGGTATCTAAAGACTACTTTTAAAAAAAAAATAGAAAATGCTTGCAAGTAGTGTATGTTTTTGGTGTAAGGACAAATAACTTTTGAGTTTGTTATAAGACTAGTAAAGGCCAACTAACTTTTTTTTTCTAACCTTATAACAAATAAATTATCATTCATCATTGTATTTCCACAAAATTATGAAATGAGTGAAATTTATGATTGTCCTGTACAGGCCAGGATTTATGTGTTTTAAGGCATTTTAAACAAAGGGAAAAATCTACTAAAGTAGATTTTTTAATTTATGCCATTGAGTTGTGTATGATTTAATAAAAATAGAAACTTGTTTTTTTCATGTAACAATGCATAACATTTCTTTCAAAAACTGAGCAATGAAAAGAACTGGACACATCAACCTTATTATAAACAAGTATATATAGTATTAATGTACATGTAAACCAACCACCATGCATAGCATTGTTACATATAGTATAGTCCCAAACTAAACAATATAATTTGTGTGTTTAACTTAACATACTATAAAAACTAAGAGCCAATTGCAGCAAAATGAAAGATGCGAATGAACAGGAGCTCAACCCAAGTTTTGTATACAAGTATGCACTGAACCTATACTCTACCTTAAGCCCAACTGCAGCACCATGACAAACCTCCTTCTTCTGTGATTTAATGATAGTTGGCAAACCAACTCCGAGAAATAAGTAGATTAATACCTATTCTGTCCAAACTTTTATTTCTGTTAAATAACATCAAAAAGGCACTATCAAGTGCAAATATTTATTTTGATAATGTAACAAATTTCACAGTGTGCAATTGGCAACCCCCAGTGAGTGGAATGTGGCTTGGAACTGGTTTCTTTGTTCACTTTATCATTACATGTTGTCCACCGTTTCTACATAATGATAAAACCTACATAATCCTGTACTGGGTTTACCATTGTAAAGAGTGATAATTGATTGTCCTAATTTGAGATGTGTCCTGATAACTACATCCTTTTTGTTCTGCCCCTAACCCAACTGTCCCATCTATTTTATTAATCTTTTAAAGATACTTCCCCTTGTCTTGAGAATCCCACGTCTTAACATAATTTAATATGACCATTTGGAATTATACCAACCCCTTTGCTGTGGTTTGGCTAAGTGGAAGTTCTATATTCATATCCACCCTTTTTAAAGTTTTTCTTATGACAACAAAATCAACAATCCCATTTCCTTCAACACTTTTATGGACAGGGATCCCAAAAAAGCAAACTTATTGGCCTGATTAACTTCCAATGCCTGATGTACTTCACTTTGCTAAACCTGTACTCGGTTGAAGCAAACACTGAAAAGTAACTGCTACCCTCTCAAGGTGACAAACGTAATGGACTCATTTCAACCTCCTCTACCTATAGTTTATGCAACTTAGTGCCACACCATGCATGAAGTAACTCTTGATTGCATTAGAAAGGTCATGAAAATTATAAAAGAATTATGTCATTTATTTAACTAAGCAAGTTTTATTTATTAATTTTAGATTGAACAGTTCTTAGTGGTCTGGAGGTAGAACAGTTAAGTGGGTGACAGTGTAAGGGTTCATTAATACGGAGAAATACAAACAGTCCCAAGTGGAGAGCTTTTAAGTAAGGAATAAGAGGAGCACAAAGTTAGGAAAATAAACAAGAGAAAAGTAAAGTTAACCTCATAGAAGGACAAACAGCAAGCAATTGAGATTTATTTAATTTTTTTTTATTTTTACCATCTAAGTTAAATCATTTAATTTTAATTATTAAAAAAAAGGTTAAGGCAGTTTTAGCAATCCTTAATAAAATTTTAATAATGAGGCCAGTGCAATGCAAGTCCTGTTGGATGTTGGACTTTTTAGATGATGGCTTGAAGGAGCCAGTCGTCTATGAGGGCTACATCTGCAGGAGATGCCAGCTGATCCAGCACCTCGAGCTCAGGGCCGCTGAACTGGAGGAGGAGTTGGTTGGCCTGTGTTGCGGTAGAGAATTGACCCAGGAGTCCTTTAGAGAGATAGTGTGCACCCCTAAAGTGGCGCAGGAGGAGATTTCAGACCAGACAGGTAGAGATAGGTGGGTCACGGTCACAAGGTGTAAGGTAAAGGGTGCACACTGTCCGAGTGCATCAACTCCATAATTAGAAGTGTCAAACCGTTTTCAGGTCCTTGTGGAGCTGGATGGTGTCTCTGATGATTCTGAGGTGGCAGGCAGGATTGAGGATTCCCAAAGAGCCACCTAAAAACCCGTTCCTAGTAAGAAAGAGGTAGTGATAGTTTGGGACTCAATCATTAGGGGGACTGAAGCACAGGTTTTCTCCAGAGGCAGAGAGTCTCACAAGGTGTGTTGCCTTCCGGGTGCACGGCTGGGAGACCTCCCTGGAAGGGTGGATAGACTCTTGGCCAGAGCGGGGGTGGATCCAGTTGTCATTGTCCATGTTGGAACAAATGACATACATAAGGGTAGTCTGTCAGTTCTGCGATCCAAATTCAAAGAGTAAGGTGCCAGGCTGAGGAGCAGAACTGACAAGATAGTCTTCTCTGAAGTTCTGCCTGTGCCACATGCCAGTCCAGATAAGACTAAGGAGATTAGAAGGCTTAACATGTAGCACAAATCTTGGTGCAGGGTAGAAGTGTATAGGTTTATGGGGCATTGGAACTCCTTTTGGAACAGATGGGACCTATTCAGCTGCGACGGATTACATCTGAACTGGAGGGGCACCAATGTATTGGGGAGATGTATGTGTAGGTTAGTCGAGGATTGTTTAAACTAGGGAATGGGTGTCAAGGAGTTTAGAACAGGCTAGGTTTAGAACTATACATGGAGGAACAAACAATAGTGTATAAATAAAAATGCATAGTAAAGTAAATTCTAACCCAATGTTTACATTTGAAAGGACTAACACATTAAAAATAGCTTGCCTTAATGCTAGAAGTATCAAAAACAAGGCAAGCGAGTTGGAGTTGTATGTAGTAGAGCTTAATTATATTATAGCAATAACGGAAATCTGGCTAAATAACAAAGATGGGGATGAGTATAACATAGAGGGATATACATTTTTAGGAAGGATAGACAGAACAGAAAAGGAGGTGGGGTTGCTGTTTATGTCAAACAGAATTTAAATGCAAGTCCTCTTCAGTTGGATGATGAGCCCAATCTTAGTGAGGACATGTGGCTTTGCCTGGAAAGCATTAGGGAAAGAGGCCTTATTTTAGGAGTGTGTTATAGACCACCCAATGCAGACAGTAATTTCAACACACATCTATTTAGTAATGTTAAAAAGGCAAGTATACAGGGGGTATTATAGTCATGGGGGACTTTAATTATCTGAATATTAACTGGGATAACCTTGCAAATGGCCGAGCACAAGTTTTTAGAAGTAATCAGTGACTGTTTTTTAACACAGTATGTTAAAGCACCAATGCGGGGTGAAGCTTATCTGGATTTAATATTTTGTAATAATCAGGATAGAATTGAGGGTGTAGAGGTGATTGAACCACTAGGGTCAAGTGACCATAATATAATACAGTTCTCATTGTTTTGTAAGAGTGCAGATGCAAAGACTAAAATTGTTTAGTTTAACTTTGGTAGGGCAAATTTTGAGCAGATGGGGCAAAGTCTAAGGAGGATAGACTGGGATAATCTTTTAAGTGTGGAGACAGTCGAGGAGCAGTGGAACAGGTTTAAAAATGTTTTATATGTAATTCAGGACAGATACATACCTAAATTTAGAATTAATAAGAAATTAAAAAAAAAAACCTCTGCAGTGGGATAACAAAGAGTTAATAAAGAAGCTGCAAATGAAAAATACAGCTGTATAAGGCATACAAAACTAATAACTCCAAAGAGAATTGTAGGGTATACGAGAACATAAAGGTCAACCATAAAGAAGAATATTAGGGAGGCTAAAAGACAGTTGGAGAGGAATATAGCAGATAAGGCAAAAGACGACCCTAAGAGATTCTTTCTGTATTTTAGTAGTAAAAGAACAATCAAGGAGGAGCTGAAGTGTATCAGGAAAAGTAAAGGGGGATTTAAAAATACAGACAGTGAAATAGCGGACGCTCTAAACTTGCATTTTTCTGAAGTCTTCACAAGTGAGGAAGTGGATAACCTCCCAGTGGTAAATAGGACTACTAAGGAGGTTTTGAGTGATTTAGAAATTGTAGAGGGAGAAGTACTGCTCAGATTAAATAGGCTGAAATCAAACAAATCACCAGGACCAGATACTATTTACCCTCGAGTTCTTAAGTAGGCTAGAGAGTACATATATAAACCCTTAACACAAATTTTAGGAAATCACTGCGCACTGGGGAGATTCCAAAGGACTGGAAAATGGCAAATATTATCCCTTTGTATAAAAAGGGCGACCAGGCAGATCCAAGCAACTATAGGCCAGTAAGCTTAACCTGCATCATTAATGGAGGGAATTATTAAGGATAAGATTGAGCAGTACATGGCAAGTACAGGGGTTTTTCTGAACTCTCAGCATGGGTTCAGAAAATGGAGGTCATAAAGGTAGACATTTGGCTTCAAATCTTCAATGCCTATTTAATGCAATATATTCACCCATAAAGTCTAACACTCCGGATATCATTATTTTTGGATGCAGAAAAAGCATTTGATACAGTTGAATGAGATTACCTGTTCACCACTTTGCATAATTTTGGTTTGTACACCAGTAAATACAAGGTATTGTCAATATACTAACAACCCAATTGTCCTTCATTCACTCAGAATATGGAAACAATGTAGAAAGCACTTCAAGTTAGAGAATATTTTATCTGTGGCACCTCTACATGATAACCACTTTTTTTCACCCTCACAGACACAGTTTTTAATGTTTGGAAAACAAATGGATTAAATCATTTAGAGATTTGAATATAAATAATGTCATCGCATCCTATGAACAATTATACTCCAAATTTGAGCTCCTGTCAACACAATTTTTCCATTATCTCCAAATTAGAAACTTTGCTAAATGAAATCTGCTCAATTTTCCTCACCTCCCACCCATTTCTATTCCAGAAGAGATATTGATCAGTCCTGGGGACTCGAAGACAGCATTTCTATAAAATATTTTTCAAAGAAGTATCGGGCGTGCTAATTGATAATATTCTTGACATAGTAAATTTGTCATTAGATATGGGGATCTTCCCAGACTGTCTTAAGACTGCTGTAGTTAAACCCCTACTTAAGAAAAATAATCTTGACCCCTCTGCTCTTGAAAATTTTAGACCCATCTCTAACCTGCCTTTCTTAAGTAAAATTCTAGAGAAGGCAGTCATTATGCAGTTAAATGACCACCTCAATAAACATGCTATTCTTGATAAATTTCAGTCAGGTTTTAGAACAAATCACAGCACAGAAACTGCACTCGTTAAAGTAGTAAATGACTTGCGGGTAAATGCAGACAGAGGCCATTTATCTGTTCTCATCCTCCTAGATCTGAGTGCCGCATTTGACACCATTGATCATAATATTCTTAGAAATCGTCTTAGTCAATGGGTGGGCTTCTCTGGCAGTGTCTTAAATTGGTTTGAATCCTATCTGGCAGGGAGAAAATTCTTTGTTAGTTGTGGTAATTACAACTCAAAGACACATGATATTCTATATGGTGTTCCACAAGGCTCTATCCTGGGTCCGCTGCTCTTCTCAATCTACATGCTTCCATTAGGTCAGATTATCTCAGGGCACAACGTGAGCTACCACAGCTATGCTGATGACCCACAACTGTACCTATCAATAGCACGTGATGACCCCGATTCTCTTGATTCACTAACACAATGTCTAACTTGTATTTCTGAATGGATGAATAGTAATTTTCTAAAGCTAAATAAAGAGAAAACTGAAATTTTAGTGATTGGCAATAATGGATACAATGAGGCTATTAGAAATAAACTGGATGCATTAGGATTAAAAGTCAAGACGGAAGTAAAAAGCTTAGGGGTAACTGTTGACTGTAATCTGAATTTTAAATCGCATATTCATCAGACCACTAGGACAGCATTTTTTCACTTAAGAAACATAGCAAAAGTTAGACCTCTTATATCATTGAAAGATGCTGAGAAATTAGTTCACGCGTTTGTTTTCAGTCGACTAGATTACTGTAATGCACTCTCAGGACTACCCAAAAAAGACGTTTGCAACTAGTGCAGAATGCAGCTGCTAGAATAATAACCAGGAAAAGAAAATCCAAGCACATATGTCCAGTTTTGATGTCACTACACTGGTTACCTGTATCATTCAGGATTGACTTTAAAATTCTGCTTATGGTTTATAAAGCCTTAAATAATCTCGCTCCATCTTATATATCGGAATGTCTGACATCTTATATTCCAAATCATAACCTTAGATCCTCAAATGAGTGTCTCCTTGGAATTCCAAGAGCAAAACTTAAAAGAAGTGGTGAGGCGGCCTTCAGCTGTTATGCACCTAAAATCTGGAATAGCCTGCCAATAGGAATTCGCCAGGCTAATACAGTAGAGCACTTTATAAAACTGCTTAAAACACATTATTTTAACATGACTTTCTCATAACTTCACTTTAATTTAATCCTGATACTCTGTATATTCAATTCATTATAATAAATATTCATGGTGGCTCTAAAATCCGTACTAACCCCTACTCTCTCTTCTGTTTCTTTTTCCGGTTTCTTTGTGGTGGCAGCTTGCGCCACTACCATCTACTCAAAGCACCGTGATGTTCCAACATTGATGGATTAAAAGCCAGAGGTCTGCATGACCATCATCATCAAGTCCTTCCGTGAGAATCCTAAATACAAAGAGGACTATTTCATTTATGTTAGGTAGAATGCCCAGAGGGGACTGGTCTGGAACCCCTGCAGATTTTATTTTTTTTCTCCAGGGTCTGGAGTTTTTTTTGTTTTTCCTGTCCTCCCTGGCCATCAGACCTTACTCTTATTCTATGTTAATTAATGTTGTCTTATTTTAATTTCTTACTTTGTCTTTTATTTTTCTTTTCTTCATTATGTAAAGCACTTTGAGCTACTTTTTTTGTATGAAAATGTGCTCTATAAATAAATGTTGTTGTTATACTGTAAAAACGTTTTAAAGTCCCTTCCTTTCAAAGATCCAAGAGAACAGTGGGAAAAGGATCTCTCAGTCAACATCTCAGAAAAGGAGTGGAAGGTAGCAATGCACAGTAATCACTTTATCTCCATATGTGCAAAGCATTCAATTGTTCAACTTAAAATTGTATATTGAGCACATCTATCTCCCTTAAAATTGTCCAAAATGTTTCCAGGGCAAGATCCAACCTGTGAACGTTGCAATCACGTTCCAGCCTCATTGGGCCACATGTTTTGGGTGTGCACCAAATTAACATCATTCTGGACCAAAATATTTAAACGCTTATCAGACAGCCTTGGTGTCACAATCCCTCCTAATCCACTAACAGATGTGTTTGGTGCACTTCCAGATAAAGTGGAGAAGAACAAGCAAACTGTAATTGCCTTTACTTCACTATTGGCACTTCGACTTATCTTGCTCAACTAGAAGAATCCTAACTCTCCACTTTTAAGTCGGTGGATAACTGATGTTATATATTATCTAAAATTGGAAAAAATCATATTCTCACTTAGAGGATCTGTGCAAAGCTTTTTTCAAAACTTGACAGGATCTAATCAATACCATTTTAGAATAAGCATTTAAATTGAGGAAGCAGATTCTGTCCTCTCTTTTTTATTCTATTTATTTTTTTCATTTATTTATTTACATATTTTTACTATTGTTAAAGTTTTGCTCTGCTGGCTTGGCTCTCTTTCTCATGGGTGGGGGTTGATCTGTTTTGAACCTAGTTTGGTTAACTTGACTTGCTTGTATGGATTGTTGTTTGATTCTAATAAAATGTTAAAAAAGCAATGAGCAATGTTATATTTATATAGCAACAAACAATGAGGGTTGTCCCTCTTACTAGCACACTGCTAGACCAGTGGGGGGTTGGTTAGGGTGTCATTGGCTTTACAGCTTTAGGTGCTGGTACGGGTTTGATGATGTGTTTGTAAAAGAGCCCCAGAAAAATGCACCCTGTCAAATAGATGCCAACATTTGTACCTGCAGAATGGTTTTAAAACTAGCCCAATTTGGTGGAAAACCCGCACATCTGTCAACCCTGCTCACAGCACTGTGAAATGAGTAGTAGGAGGAGAACGCAAATGCAAAGGTAAAGTGCGCTCTTGAAATTCCTCAGTCACTTTATCATTCTTTTTAAAGGATACAAAATGTAATGGCCAGCGCGGTGGCCAATATTTTTTGTATGGTGGCTGTGGCCACTTTATGCCACCCCTTGGAAGCACTACTATATCCTGGGGTAGGTGTCTCCAATTACCTTGCCTCGAGAGCTAAATGCAAGCCACATTGAACAACAAAGGGTCGGTGCCTTAGCCATTCATAATTAATATACAGTAGTTCTTATTGCAGCTGCCATATTATTACATTATAATTGTAATTAATACAGTATGCAAAACTATAGTAATATGACTTTACTCAGCATTCAATGACAGAAGTGACAGCGATGGTGTTACTATTAAATGTAATTTATTAAGCAGGATATCCATATCAATTTAAATGTACTCGGCATTCAGTAAAACAAGTGACAGCACTGGGTAGGATCAAGGTGTTCTCTTGAAAAGTATTGATCCAGATGTGCATAGAAAAGTCTAATCCTGTCCTGCCTATTGATAATATTTATTGAAGAAAATGAGGATCCACAGATATTTTTAGAGGTAAATATTCTCAGTGACCGGTTTGTAATTGATCTTGTACATCACAAATGGAGAAACATCCTTATCCAGCAGTTACTCACTTGTCTTACTTGTGTTGTTCTTTAAACAAATCTGATTTTGACATTTCTAAGGTTGTCTGTTGAATGGAAGCAGCAACCAAGGATGTAAGCAGCCCATCTGGTCGTCTGCAGAAACAAAGAATGGCTGTTGTAGAAACAGGGATTACATTTGAAAGACCAAAGCTCTCCAACCAATCCTTAAATCTCTCTTTCCAGTATTGCCATGAATGCATGCATCAGAGAATCCTCTCGCATTTTGTGTTTTTTTTTTTTTTTTAACGAAGCAGTGACAAATGTGGAAAGTGCAACCTTCTTTCCTGTAGATCATGTTCAAACAAGTCCAACTTTACCTGTAGATGAAAAGTTTCAACAGTCCCATTCATATTTGTAATGTTATGACTCTAGCGTTGCAATGACAGGCTGATTTAGGTGAAATGTGATATTACACAAAAATGTACATAGGTCATTTCTTTGCTGTCATTTAAAATGTTCAGAAAGGCTGTGGGTGTTTTGGTTTTGTAGGCTGAATAGAAAGAACAAAACTAATGTTGTACTTCATACACTGACTATCATTTGGCCCTTGCTATGCCATCACAAATTGTTTGCAGCAACTGTTCATGATGTTCTGCTGACTGACTTTTCCTCCAGCAGAACTCTGGAGAGGCGATGCTGCAGACTGGAACTCTTGCAAATGAAATTCATAAGCCTCGTCACTGGCACAAAACAGTGACATGGGAATTACGTAATGAAATGCCACAAGCACAGGTTAACAGTAGCAAGTCTGCTTACCAGGCTCTTGTGCTATAAGACAATGGAGATATGTTACAAAAATAGTGATGATCTAACCCACATTCAAGCCAGTTCATATAAAATTATTTTTCCATTCAAAAAATCAGCTCTGAAAAATTCTCCTGTTAACAATAACAAAAAAAATGCTGTCACAACATAAGTCAAAGATTTTGTATGAAATCTGCTTTCTAGACTGGAAACCAGTTCAGACAGGAAATGTGCCACTAAAACAAATGCTGTTTCCCCTGCACTGTGGAAAAATTTGTAGTTCCAAAAAAAAATCATGCAAGGCCTCCAAAATGCTCCCTCCACCGGCTTAAACCTTCAATGACCTGCCTAGAATTCCATCAACCCTATGTCAGCAAGCCCTAACTACTACCTGCAGCCTTTTATCTGGCCAGGCCCTAAAAATAAGGAACTGACTTTAAAAGTTCAAAATACAAAGGAAAGTCTTAAGCAGTATAAAAAAATGCCTCTTAAGAGTGCAACAAAATATCTGGTTTGTAGGGACATGACCCATAAAGATCCTTACAAATGAAGAGTTTATCACAAAATATATATATAAAAAAATACTTTTTAAAAGCCACGCTTATATTAAGTTAAAAAGTGTACTAAAAAGTAAAAAATAAATCTCTCATACATCACTCGTAAAATAAAAGCGTTGGCGCTTTTGCTAAGATTTTATTGATTGATGAAAAGCGCCCACGCTTTTATTTTACAAGTGATGTATGAGAGACTTATTTTTTACTTTTTAGTACACTTTTTAACTTAATATAAGCGTGGTTTTTAAAAAGTCACTGTCATTGTCCAACCCACTATATCCTAACACAAGGTCACGGGGGTCTGCTGGAGCCAATCCCAGCCAGCACAGGGCGCAAGGCAGGAACAAATCCCGGGCAGGGTGCCAGCCCACTGCAGGGCACACACACACACACCCACACACCAAGCACAAACTAGGGACAATTTAGGATTGCCAATGCACCTAACCTGCATGTCTTTGGACTGTGGGAGGAAACAAGAGCACCTGGAGGAAACCCACGCAGACACGGGGAGATCATGCAAACTCCAACAAACCCAGGTCTCCTTACTGTGGGGCTTCAGCGCTACCATTGCACCACCATGCTGCCCTTTTTAAAAAGTATTATATATATATATTATTTTCAACTTTTTAGTCTTGGGTTTGTTTTAGTATAATTTTGTAATCAATATTTTAACACTTCCTTTAATATTTCTATCCGTTACTAGCGCCATCTATTGGTGAAATTTTTAACTATTCTTCATATGAAAATTTCATTTCTTAATTAACATGGATTAATCGATCAATTAGTGAAGCTGATTATTGATTGATGTATTGTCATCGGAAGTGAGTAAGTGTGCAAAATTTCAAGTCATTTGGACAATAGGAAGTGAATTAAATATCGATTATAAGATTTGTACCAGACAACAAACAGGTGAAGTTAAAAGAAGTGTGGTAATAATAATAATAATAATAATAAACTAGGAAAAATGATAAAAGAGCAACAAAGAGCTGTGTCCATGAAACTTTAAAAATCTTAACTTCTTTTCCAAATGCAAAATGCAGCCATTTCTTCACAGCATCTGAATTCCAGAGTCAACACCACAGCCATCACTCTTTTATTAAAGCAAGGCATAGACCCCACCTAATGTCAGAACTACTGTATATGCCATTATCTTTAATTAATTCAGATATCAAACTCTTTGATAAAGGTCTAGTATACAAGCTTAAATCTGTTATCCATAAACTGATTCACCCCAATCCAACTGGTTTTATTCACTACTGCTTTGCTTTAGATGACCTTAGAAAACTTCTTCATATAATCGGTGCAGAGAATCACAAATTAAATTTAGTAAGTCCAGAGACAATATGGTTTTGGGGCCATGACAAAAATAGTGAGGGAAATGCTTGATTAAAGAAAGAGTTAAATATAACTGGCAGGAATCCAAGAAACCTCAATTTCTTGTTTAAAGGCAAGTGTCCTAACCATCGTGCAATCAGCTGGTTCTTTGTCAGTAGATCACACTGTAGGATTTCTTGACAATCACTTTCACTTGTGAGTCACCTCAATTCTCCACCAGGAGGAGCAAGACCGAATGTTATGTATCAGAAATACTGTATGATTTATGGTGAGAAGCACCAAGGGAAGTGCCAGATTTTAGGTCAATGATTTGATAAACAAACTGTGCATAAACAACAAACATTGTTCTTCCAGTTATTGGCACGACAAGCTTAAACATGCTTTGACTTAGTACTGAAAGAAGGAAGTTCAGAAATGAATGGATGACTAAAAAGACAGTATGCTCCACTTACATCTCAAAGTCTAAAGACATGATGTCAAGTAAAATGATGAAGCCAACCCTCCCTGACACCATGTTCAGTTTAAAGTGTTCAATATATCTAACAATACTTTAGGTATTGGGAAGAATCTGGAAAGTGTGGAGTTCTGAATTTTACATTTATTCATGTTACTGTTTTCATATCTCTAGATGTTTATATTAATACTATGCATATCTGCATATTATAAAAATGTTGCTGAGTGTACTGTATATTGCTGTCTTAAAACTGTGAGCACTAATAGAATATGTTACAATGTATACTGTGCATAGCAGTAGCCATGGTTGTTAGATAACAGCTCCATGAAGAGTCTATTTGAATCCTGCCCTGGCCATTATGTTACTACAGTTTGCATATTTTTACAGTGCTTATGAGGATTTTGCTTTGGATGGTCAAGTTCCCAAAAATGCTCATCTTAAGTTGATTGTAAACTCTTTCTTGGCCCCATGTTAGTAATTGTGCCCTGCAATATACCTGTGCTATACCCAGGGCTGATTCCTGGTTTGTATCAGTACTACTGGGATAGGCAGCAGCTCCTTAAATCTCTACAATTGAATAGGATGATAAAGAAAATGGTTAAAGTATTTATTCACAATGAATATTGATGGGGGTGGCACAGTGACGTAGTGGGTAGCGCTGCTGCCTCGCAGTTAGGAGACCTGATTTCGCTTCCCGGGTCCTCCCTGCGTGGAGTTTGCATGTTCTCCCCATGTCTGCGTGGGTTTTCTCCGGGCACTCCGGTTTCCTTCCACAGACCAAAGACATGCAGGTTAGGTGGATTGGTGATTCTAAATTGGCCCTAGTGTGTGCTTGGTGTGTGGATGTTTTTGTGTGTGTCCTGCGGTGGGTTGGCACCCTGCCCGGGATTGGTTCCTGCCTTGTGCCCTGTGTTGGCTGGGATTGGCCCCAGCAGACCCCTGTGACCCTGTGTTCAGATTCAACGGGTTGGAAAATGGATGGATGGATGGATGATAAAGAAAATGGTTAAAGTATTTATTCAAAATGAATATTAATGGGGGCGGCATGGTGGCGTAGTGGGTAGCGCTGCTGCCTCGCAGTTAGGAGACCTGATTTCGCTTCCCGGGTCCTCCCTGCGTGGAGTTTGCATGTTCTCCCCATGTCTGCGTGGGTTTTCTCCGGGCGCTCCAGTTTCCTCCCACAGTCCAAAGACATGCAGGTTAGGTGGATTGGTGATTCTAAATTGGTCCTAGTGTGTGCTTGGTGTGTGGATGTGTTTGAGTGTGTCCTGCGGTGGGTTGGCACCCTGCCCGGGATTGGATCCTGCCTTGTGCCCTGTGTTGGCTGGGATTGGCTCCAGCAGACCCCCGTGACCCTGTGTTCGGATTCAGCGGGTTGGAAAATGGATGGATGGATGGAATATTGATGGTCCAGGGTTTATAAATGTTTTACAGTACATGGAAATGTAAGTCCACTTCAAATTATGTTTCTTACTTTTAAACCACATTCTCTTTCAGACTGTGGTTTTGCCACATTCTAAGTAATGTATAACAAAGTAAAGCACTGAAAATAACAAACTGTGAAACATTCAGAATTGGATCATATTTTCAAAACTGTTTTAGGTCTATATATTCCAATTTCATGTCATATTTTTGTGTATCCAATCACTTTATTTATAGTGTTTAACTATTACTTATTATTCTTATTTTGTAAGCAATTATTTATGATTTTAAGCTGTGCAACTCCTTGTACTCCCCCACTCTTAGTCTATCAGTAAATTTTAAATTTGCAATAATTTACCTCAAGTCAACTTTGAGATTCTGGTTAGATACATCTGACTTTCAGGTGGAGCTGGTTGACTAATTTTTTGTATGATTCTTTTTCAGCTGAGTGGTAGATGACAAGCCCTGGCAGAAACTGAAATGCTTTTGTGTGTGTGTGTGTTGGTAGGGTGGGGTTGATAGTCTCTTTAAATCTTAACATGCAACTTGAAGGCCATTTTAAAATGTAAATAAATTTACAGCATGCTGAATTATTATGTCCAAAGTTGAAAATGAATTGTGAGAACAGAAATTAAAGCATGCAAAATGTAATGTATAAACAAAGTATGGAAAATTAAACAAAGAGTACTGCACATGCAATAAGTAAATGAATGAATAGACACATCTGGAATGTGCATAGTCATTTATTTTGTTTAAGGATTTGGCATGAAACAACAATAAGAGCTGGCCTTAGTTTCACTATGTCATCCAAGGCTATTCACCCTACTTAACCCACATCAGTGAGCAGGCTTCCTCTTCAGCAGACCATATCATTGAGTCATGTAAATGGCTAGCGTCACGTGTATTTTTACTTCCCAAAGAAAGATCTGTGTCAGCTTTTAATGTGTGGATAAGGGCCCTCTTTCATCCATGAAGCAATAATTTGTTGCAGCTAATTCCATTATCTTTGACTGAAGTTTCAATACTGCTGATTTCAATGCGACTCCTGGCACTGACAGGGCTGGCTATGAGGATTGTGTTGGTCCCCATTGGTCTGCCGACCGTGGTGAAAGTGGCTCCATGTTCCTTGACTTTGCAAAAGGTCAGGGGCTGCAGATCACTGGGTCCTGGCTCCAGTTCCCTGAGTCACATCATTGGACTTCATTGTACACCAATACTGGTGGTGTGGTGAAGGTGTTCGATCACATCCTTGTGTGCAGACGCTGGAGGCTCTTACAAAACTGCAGGGTCTACAGAAGTGCCCAGTTTGTGAATTCTGACCACAGATACATTGTTGCTGTTGCTACTGAAGATCCAGCTTAGGTCCAGTAGGCTACCACCTACTAGGAAAATGAGGCAGGACCTGGCCGGACTCCTAGATCAGGGTGTTTCTAATGAGTTTGCATGCAGTTTGTGTGAGGAACTTAAAGACTTGGGTGCAACTGCTGATCCTAATGTGATGTGGGAGACCCTCCGTGACAAGACCTTGAAGATTTCTGAGGGTTTTGTTGGTGTTACCAGTGTGCCCAAAAGGAGGTGTTTCATCACGCAGGGCACCCTGGATATCGAGAGGAGTCACAGTGCACAGCTTGATGGCAACTCCTTTCTGTACTGGGAACTGAGGATGGCTGCAAGGGCTCTGAGGGCAGATAAGGAGGCGTTTGTTAGAGGAATCTGTGAGCAGGTGATGCACCATCCACGGTCTAATGACCCATGTCCTGTTAACAGAGGAATCGAACCATTACATACATGTAAATCTGTTCCACGGAAAGTTGTAGTCAGGAGAGGTGATGGAACGGTCCTTACAGATGACCCTGAAATTGTGACCCGCTGGGCTGACTTCTTTGGGCAGCTGATTCTCTGGTTAGGATGTTATACATCTCTAGGTCCACGGTTCTTCAGGCTGATCCTCCAAAATTAGCTGTGAACCACCCAGTCTCACTGAGATTACATAGGTGGTGAACCAGCTGAAGGTAGGGAAGACTGCAGCGATATGTGGTATCTGGAGTGAACTTCTCCAGGCTGGTGGTAAGTCTTGCATTGCAAGCAATCTTTGCTTCTATTTGGGAGACATGTGTCATCACAACTGACTAGAAAATGGGACTTCTCGTTCCTATCTGGAAAGGGAAGGGTGATTGCCTGGATTGTGGCAACTACAGGGGGATAACACTGCTCTTGGTGCCATGTAAGGACCTTGCTGGGGTTATGCTTAATAGGATCCATGATCACTTTCTCAACTACCAGCAACTGAAGCAGTCTGATTTTACACCTAAGAAGTCTACCATCGACTGCATTTCTGGAACTGAGAGTTCTTATAGAGTGCAAATACAAATATCGGCACAGTTTCTTTGCAGCCTCTGTCAGTTTTCATAAAGCATTGGATTCAGTTGATCAAGCTACTCTGTGGAACATCCTGAGACTTCACGGAATCCCCCCCTGAAGTTGCTGGATATCATGACCGGCCTGTCCACTGGTACTGTGAGTGCTGCAGGGTGGAGGCAGAGCCTCTGCATTTTTCACAGTTAATTCTGGGATTCATCAGGGGTGTGCTCTTGCTCCTACTCTTTTCAATGCTTGCATGGACTTGTTGTGGGGTAGGGTCATAGGGTCCAGTCGCTGTAAGGTATCAGTTGGTGAAGACTCACTGATCTTGACTTTGCTGACGATGCTGCAGTCTTCCTGGAGTCAATGGAGGCTCTGATCAGGGATCTTGAGAGACTGTGCAAGGAGTCAGTGTCTAGGCTTGCGAGTGTCCTGGATAAAAGCTAAGATACTGGCCTTTAATGACCTCTTGGGCACAGCACAGTGTCTGTCTGTGGAGAGAGTGTCGATCTTGTTGAGAGGTTTACAGTAATCCCTCCTCCATCGCAGGGGTTGCGTTCCAGAGCCACCCGCGAAATAAGAAAATCCGCGAAGTAGAAACCATATGTTTATATGGTTATTTTTATATATTTTAAGCCCTTATAAACTCTCCCACACTATTATAAACATTTCACGCACAATTATACAGCATAAACCCTTTGTATTCTCTTAGATATTAGGTAAGATTCGTTGAAATTATGTATGTAAACAGTAAAACCTAAATATTATTTTAAAGATATCGAGCGTCTCCGATATCACATATGTTACAGCTATTACAACAGACACGTCACCATCAATAAATACGTACATTGCAAGAAAAATTGTATACAGTAAAATGTGTGTACAGTGACACTAAACTATGTACATGTAATAAGTACTGTACGTAAATAATTAATTATGGTTACTCACCAACAATGACACGACGACTTGTCCGATAACGATGAGTTTAATTTTACTGCACAACAAAGGATAGCGTTACAGCTCTTCTAAAGGAGCCTCTTCAGGCGACTGTTTAGCACTGCCGTTGTTCTTCTTCCATCACTCTTCAATCCAAATCCCTAAAGCAGATTCCATCCAGACTACTGCCTTATCACGTCCACTTGCAACTCATTTTGCGCCCTGGTTAAAAGACACTGTGGCCGTAGATCTTATATGCTTTTCCTCCTTTTTAAATAAAAAGAATCGTGGACTCATTTATGCTGTAATGGTGTCCTGCAGCGGTGTAGCTGTTTCCTTCCTTCAACATATCCAAAACTTTTACCTTTTCTGCAATCATTTGCATCTTCTGTTGGCGCTTGTGCACGTTAATGCTGAATGAGTGAGATTAGACTTCCTGGTTAATGCAGCACTCCGTCGCTGAGCCAATCAGTAGCACACAGGAACTTAACTGCGTGCTCTGATTGGGTAGCTTCTCAGCCATCCGCCAATAGCGTCCCTTGTTTCAATTCAAATGCGTCCCTTGTTTGAATTCAAATGGGCAAATCAACTGAGGAAGCACACGTACTGTAGACCGCAGACATCCGCGAAGCAGTGAAAAATCCGCGATATATATTCACATATGCTTACATTTAAAATCCGCGATGGAGTGAAGCCGCGAAAGACGAAGCGCGATATAGCGAGGGATCACTGTACTTACCACAGCAGCGACATTTATGTCTCTAGTGACTCTTCCTATGAAATCAGTAGACGAATTGGGAGAGCATGGGGAGTCATAAGGTCACTGGAAAGGGGTATGTGGCACTCCTGATATCTTTGCAAAAGGATGAAGGTCCAAGTCTTTAGAGTCCTGGTGCTCCCTATCTTGCTATATGGTTGCAATACATAGACGGTATCCAGTGACCTCAGACGAAGACTGGATTCCTTTAGTACTGTGCCTCTTCAGAGAATCCTTGGGTACTGCTGGTTTGACTTTTTGTTGAATGAGCATTTGCCCGAATGAGGCACATTACCTGCATTGTGAGTGAGTGTCAGTTATGGCACTATGGTCATGTGGTGCAATTCCCTGAGGGTGATCCGGGTTGCAGGATCCTCATTGTTGAGGACCTGAGCGGCTAGACCTGGCCATGGGAACACCCACATAACACCTGGTTGTGGCAGATGGGTGGTTATTTCTGCGGGGTGGGATTGGACCTCATGTCTGCTTGGAGAGTTGCCAACAAGGATCCTGAGCTGTTTCGTGGTGTGTTGGGTGCGCCAACGTGCTGTACCAGTGTATGCTCCCCAACCTGACCTGACAACCTCTGTAAATGAAGTTACCTTACACAACCTGATCAGTTTCAAGTATTTTAATATCTTTTTATGATTCCTTTGGGATTATTGACCATACCCAATCGAATTATCCAGTGTAACATAATTATTTCCTATAGTTTGCATTCTCTCCTTTTCATAAGCTATGTATTCCAATAATACATGAATAACTGTCTCTGGAAGTTGACACCATCTACATTTCCCTGATACATGCTTACCCATTGGCTCACTGTGTGAGTGTATTTGTTCTTCATATAATTCCACACCCTTTGTCCAATCCCAACAAAATTTTGCACACATAACCAGCATAATCAGGAAAAGACAACAAACTACATTGAAACAAACATTTTGACCCTGGGGGCATCGGAGGGGTTGGCATCTCATTTTTTCTCCAGTCAAATGTAAAGAGGGTGCCTCTTCACAAATTTTGAGCCCTGACATAAATTATATTAATTTGTCTTTGGGAGGATGCACTTTTGAGAAAAAAACATTTTAGATAGTTCTGCCTGTGTGTCCTGCTGAGGGTTTTAAATAATATAGCATTTAAACCAGTATGTCTAATTCTGATTAGGGTTATTAAGACTTGCTCCCTTTTTAACCCTGTTGTCTTTCAAAGTGCTTTGACAGTTTTCTGAATCCCATGGAAAAGTCTACCCTTTGAGTATCCCAAAAAACCTGGTGCTGATCCGACTAATTTCAGTAATTTTTATCCTATTTCTAATCTACCCTTCATTTCCAAAATTCTTGAAAAAATAGTGGCTATTCAACTTCATTATCATTTATCTCAAAATAATCTGTATGAACAGTTCCAGTCTGGTTTTCGTCCCCTCCTCAGTACAGAAACGGCATTTATAAAAATTATTAATGACCTCCTTATGGCAGCTGATTCTGGTTTAATTACTATTCTCATCCTCCTTGATCTGAGTGTAGCCTTTGACACTATTTGTCACACTACTCTTCTGAATAGATTATCTTCGATTGCCATTACCCACACTCCATTAGATTGGTTCAGATCCTACCTCTCAGGCCGCACTAGTTTGTTCAGCTTAAAACTTTCACATCCCAACCCACTACTGTTACTTTAGGTGTGCCCCAGGGCTCTGTCCTGGGGCCCCTCCTTTTCATTATTTACCTCCTTCCCCTTGGAAACATCTTTCGTAAATATAACATTAGCTTCCACTGGTATGTTGATGACACCCAGCTCTATCTCACTAGCAAACCTACTGTTTCCTTTCCACCCTCCTCGCTTATTGATTGTATAGCAGAAATCAAATCCTGGTTTTCTTCAAATTTTCTTAAATTAAATAGTGACAAAACTGAGGTTCTCCTCATTGGTACAAAATCAACATTATCCAAAACTGATAATTTTTCATTTGTTATTGATAATTCCTCTGTCTCCCCTTTCCCACAGGTTAAGAGTCTGGGTGTCATCCTTGATAGTACTTTATCCTTTCAGTCCCACATCAATAACATCTCCTGGTCTGCATATTTTCACCTGCGTAACATTAATCGTATTCGCCGCTCCTTCACTCCTCACACCACTGCTATCCTCGTTCATAGCCTTGTCACTTCTCGTCTGGATTGTTACAATTCCCTTTTCTTTGGTCTTTCTCGCAAATCTCTTTATAAGCTTCAACTGGTCCAGAATTCAGCTGCCCACATCATTACTAGAACCCCCTCTATTCACCATATCACTCCCGTTTTGCAGCAGCTTCACTGACTTCCAGTTAAGTTCCGCATTCAATTCAAAATTCTTCTGTTAACTTTTAAGGCTATCCACAATCTTGCCCCTTCATATCTGTCTGACCTCCTCCATGTTGCCATTCCCTCCCATACCCTTAGATCCTCTTCCTCCATCCACTTGACTGTCCCCTTTGTCCATCTAACCTCTATGGGGAGCAGAACATTCAGTTGCTCTGCTCCCCAGCTCTGGAACTCACTACCATTAGAGCTTAGAAATATTAAATCATTTTCACTTTTCAAATCTAAACTTAAAACTCATTTGTTTGACTGCTTTTTCTCTTTGATTACAATTGCTCTGTCTGATTTTAATTTTTGTATTTTAGTTTTGTTTATAATCTATGTTTTATCTATTGTTCGGTGTCCTTGAGTGTTTAGAAAGGCGCCTACAAATAAAACGTATTATTATTATTATTAAAGTGCATAAACATAATCTTTAATTAACTACCTTTGCCTCCTCCTTACTTAACAAAATCTGAATATCAATGTTTTTAATCTTCACTGACTGTTTAGCCAGGCTGTAAACTATTTAATTACCCTTCACCCCCATATTTACCACAACCCACAATGAGGCAAACGCTCCCAAATGTTGTAGCCTTAATAACGAATAAAACATCCAACATTACATCTTGACGGCTATTATACGATATACCTACCTTAAGACTACATAGCACAGTTAGACTAAACACCCGGTACTCACTGTAATAGAATATGAATGGCCACCATTTTAATAGTATATACTGATAATTTATCTGTTAAAATCGTTTTCTAATTGAAACTTCAAATTCTGGAATATATATATATATATATATATATATATATATATATATATATATATATATATATATATATATATACTGTTATCCCTGTGTGGTGTGAAATTCGATATTTTGATCCATCTATAAAAATCGGAAGCACACCATAATATTGGGAAACAAAGCGTAATTTTACTAGGGTTATGGCAGGAAAAAGTTTGGCTTTCAGACATGTCTCCAAACTCCTGAGCCAGTCTGAACTTCCGTTCTGGCCGGCCACATGGAGCCTGCGCTTCGTTGTTGCTCGACGTACTCGGCAATCGACAAGCTGGGCGGACTACTTTCCTGATCGCTATCGGCGCTTAACTACGGTGGCCTGTTTGTTTGAATGTCTCCACTGTTGGCTTTGCGAACGCTTGAATCTGACGGTGTGTTCGGAAAACGGTTCTGTTAAAGAACGACGAAAGAGTGAAGGCGCTCCCGCTGTAGGAAGCGGCCGCCCTGCTCCCCGTCGTTTAGAATTCGTTCAACTCGATGCTTTGAGTTCCACGGCGTCAGGAGAAAGTCGGCAGCAGGGGCGCGCAGAGGAAGGTAGGCCCAGCCGCCGGGCTTGGCGTTCTTTTACTCAGTATTGTTTTTTTCTTTTTTTAAATCCTTTTCTCAATTTCCTTTTTATTATTTGTGTGCTGGTTTTATGAAAATGTTTTCAGTTACGTTTCTGTAAATATCTCTGACGGCAAACCACACATCTTTAACGTTGCCTTGTTCTGCTTAATGTATTTGATTTATGCGAATCTGTTCGATTAAAAAAAGGGCAAGTTGTTTACTAATAACTGATGTTTCCTTAAACCACTTAGGGCAGATGTTGTGAACAGCTGCACTGTTGACTAGGTTTCAAAGGCGCATTGATTGTGTCATAGGTAACAAATGTGACAAACTATACGTAGTACATTAAGATTTGTTCATATTGGGTGGATGGTAAACTACGCGTTGCGTAAATAATTTATCAGCGCCTCGTTGATCGGGCATGCTGATAACTTTAATGTGTAAAATGAACAGTGATTGTAAATTATATATTACTAAGAAGATTGTGCACCGCGTAGTGCTTATAATGGATTCTGAATAATTGGTACATCATATATTTGCTATAGTAGGTGCCGAGTTGGGGTTGAACTGCTGTTTAGTTGTATCAAATCCTGGGTAATACTTGAGAAATAGATCGTGTCAACTAAAGCCCAGCTAGGTGGGGCACATTATTACTTATTCTGGGTTAAGTAAATTTTTGGCAGGCAGTATATCATGTGCACTACATTCCAGATTTGTCTGACATTCATCTGCAAAAGAGGACAAATACAGAAAGGTGAAAGTTAAGAACATGTTTCTAAATAAAACGATTATTGTTATTTGGGAAGATATTTTATCCTGTTTTAATCAATGTAGGGGTTACACATTCCAATAGTTATGGAAAATACTACATTCTTACTTTAAAGTAATTAAGCGACTGTTGATTCAAAGATAGTTAAGTCTGTATATAGCACTGGATGAATAATATGGACACTTAGATTTTTTTGTTGTTTTCTCTTGTTTATTTTTTATTTTGTAAAAATGGGCAGCATCATCAGACAGAATGAGGTTCTAAGTTGAAACTTTTCAGCAATGATGCTTTTCATAATCTAAATGTTGCTATGTGTGTATTTTCCTTGGCAGAGTAGGTTACAATATGGTAGTAAACTGAATGTAGAATACATATTGGGTAGGTGTTGCATAAACATTTGGATGTATTGAGTCCTGGAGATGTGTTAGTAGCTGTTATAGTTGATAACGATTCAGGATAGCTATGTACTATGTGTTCTACAAAGTAGCACACATAGATGTCCTCTGTTTCCATGATGTATGACATTAGTTAGTATGATGACATGAAATCCTTAACTCTACTTGTTTACTCTAAACCAATGACAGACTGTTTAACATTGCAACTGCATGCATATACTTACTTTCTGTTAAGTGAATTTTAGGATTAGATTATTTTGCTTTACTGTGAAGGGAATGACATAATAATGTGCTTATTTGTTTTGCCTTTGGTAGATCAAAAACGTTTCTGTTCTCTTGTGTAAGTGCATTTTCTCACACGCATGTTAAAATTTATTTAACTGGCATGCTGAGGAAATGAAAGGTTTTCTCACATTATGTCCAAACTAAAATCCTATTATACAACTAAAACCACAGTGGGTTATGATGGCACAGTTAACATCGCTGTTCCACACATCCGCAATGAGTTTGAATTTCACACCCAGTTGTTGTCAGTGTGGTGTTTCTTCTGGATGCTTCAGTTACCTCTCCATATGCCCAAATGTATAAGTTACATTAATTGTTAACACAAATTCAGCATGGATATGTGCGTGAGTGGGACCTGTGAAGGACTGGCATTCTGTCTAATTCAGTTTCCTGCTATTTGTCCAGTGCTGTCAGAAAATGCTTCAACCGCCTTGACCCTAAACTAGATTAAATGTGTTCTTGAATGGATAAACTCAAATCTGTAAATAAGAAGCTGCGGCTTTACAGAATAGAAGTTTAAGTCTCAGTGCAAGATAACATAATAATCAGTGTATTGGCTTAGGTTATTTATTTGTACTTCACATTTTTAAGTGTATTACATGTAGATAATGATTAATAAAGTTGTATTACATGATTTAGCCATCCTTTTTTCTTTGTATTTTTGCAAATATATTGTATTTCAGGCTGTGCACTACTACCATATCAGAAAATAGGTTGAATGTGAATTTTACAGTCCTTTTGGATATTTGCAGCCTCAGAATTAAAATATTTTTGATGTTAATTTGATATACTTTTATTAATCACTGAAGAGAAATTGTCTTTTAGCATTACCTTTGGTGGTCAGTGTGCAGGGTGTGCCATTGTACAATGTCCCTGGTGCAATTTTCAGATTAAGGGTCTTGCTCAAGAACCCCATTGAGTAGGATCCCTTCTGGCAGTAACGGGATTTGAGCTGGCAACCTTCCATATACTAGCGCAGATACCTTTAGCTTCAGAGCCTGACTCCTCCCTATGCATTAAGTAATTATAAATTGAATTGTTGTCACTGGCTGACATGATGGTGCAGTGGTTAGGGATGATGCTTCATGAATCAAGCATCCTGGGTTTGAATCCTACACCCACACATTATCTGGGTGGAGTTTGCACATTGTTATTGTGACATCTGTGGATTTTACTCTAACAGTTCTTAATTTCCTTCCCCCAATTAAGTTCGTCTGAATGTCAGAATGTGTGTGTGTGTGCATGAATGGGGTTTTGGTGGAGTTGTGCTATGTCTATGGATGGTTCCTGTCCTGTACCCAGTTTTACTTGGATAGGCTCCAGCACCCTTTGGGTGTGAATTTAGTTTAAGGAAGTTTGTGAATGTTACAATATGTTTATGGTGATATATCAAGCATAACCTATGTTTATGGTGATGTATCAAGCATAACCTAAAACAATATATATACAGTCGATAAAGGCCTATATATAAATGACAAATGTATATTTTATAATGATGAAATATTCTGTTCCAATCAGATTGCGTAGTATAAAAGTCTGTTAATGTACAGTATATTTTTTTGCTTTGAACGTTAAGAGGAAAGTTTAATACTAGGCTGTTGTACCATGTTAGCTGTTATGAATGTAGTGAAAAGTCAAGCAAAATGAAACCTTTTATTGGCTAACTAAAAAGATTACAATATGCAAGCTTTCGAGGCAACTCGGGGCCCCTTCTTCAGGCAACATCTTACCTGAAGAAGGGGCCTGAGTTGCCTTGAAAGCTTGCATATTGTAATCTTTTTAGTTGGCCAATAAAAGAGGAAGTTTTAGACATGGCTACTGACAGCCATAGTTTGAGTTATTACTAGATTCCTACTAAGCAATATAATGAAAAATCCATATCATGCTATATTTAAAAATTCACACTCTTACAGTAGGTAACAGTGTAATGTATCAAAATGTTCTTTTTAGACTGAAACAATTTTTAACAAGTAATAAGCATACCACTGATTGTATATACAGGTGTGCTTGTTATCCATCTAAACATCTCTTAATGCACTAGTACTCATTGTATCCATTTACGTGCACACATAAAACTGGGATAAGGCGAGTAACCTGGTTAAGGCACAAACCTAGTTTCTTAAATACCTATGTTTACATATGCAAGTCCATTTATGGACTTCTTCTTTGGCAAAACACTCTGTCAGTGAAGCATGTAAAAAAAAAGAGTTAAATGTCAACATAAGCAGCCTTGAAATTGAAAACAAGCATGGAGCCAGTATCTCAATTTCAGCATCACTCCAAAAATGCATGGGTTTGCTATTATCTTTTCTTTATTGTTGCTGCTTCCCTCCATGTTCCAGTGTTTATGTTGACATAACTGGCCGTGGACACTCTCAGACTACAAAATCCTTAACTGCAACTTGGTTAAAGATTTATATGGGAAAATAACTGGGGTGCTTGCAGAGATTTAAGTGTGTTAATTAGGATTCTCAGAGACTAATATCCCAATTTCTCTAACCAATATAAGAATATATACGTGGCATTTTTGAATCCGGGTTTCTGGGAATAACTTGGTTATTGAAGTATATGTAAATACCTGTATACTGATTGATTTGATAACAGGTATTTATTTCTCTTGATCTGATTAAAGTACAGATACTTTCTCAGTCACTTGGGCCTCTAGATCAGTGTTTCTCAAACTGTGTGCGTGTGCCGTGGAAGATTTGCAGATGTGCCGCGGGAGTTTCTACAAATATTTGAAATTTATACAGGTTTTCAGAACGCTACACGTGCAGCGTTACACAGGTCTGCCTACTATTAAATTTTTATCCTACGTTGCGATGACGTCCCCACTTGCAACGACCAGTAATAGTAGCCCGCACTGTCCCCTTTTCTCTGCCCTGCTAAATCGGAACGCTACATTTTGACGGAAAGGGGTGTTAGCTATTCAGGTTATGGAATTTTCCACTATACATATATTATTATAATGACTAAAATGTAGGCCGCCCTAGCAGACGCACAGCAGTTTTTGAATTGGTAACGATAATAATAAGCGATGTGTTTCATTTAAATTTTTTAGGTGTATGCTAATAATAACAAATTATCAATAAGCGTTATTCATTGTTATCCATGGAGAAATACGTTAGCAAGAGTGAAACTGCGAAAGCGTTAAAAAAAAAAAAAGCAAGGAACCAAACGAAGGTACAAAGAAGATTACATCGGATATGGTTTCATATCTTCGGGACCTGAAGATGCTCCATTGCCATTCTGTCTGATCTGCAATTCAGCTCTGTCGAATGAGGCGCTTGTTCCAAGCAAATTGAAGAGACACTTGGAAACAAAACATCCAGCTGTAAAAGCGCAACCGAAGGAATACTTCGAAAACATCAGGGCTCAACAAAATAAACAAGCTAAGAAACTTACGAACTACCTAAAGCTGCCAGAAAAGGGATTGATTGCAAGTTATAAGGTTGCTCAGTTATTAGCAAAACGCAAGAAAGCGCATACAGAGGCTGAATCAGTCATTGCACCAGCTTTAGCAATAGTTGTTGAAACTATCCTTGGACCCGATGCCGCCGAAAAAGTTAAGAAAGTTCCTTTGTCAAATTATACTATCTCGCGCAGAATTGAAGACTTATCGTCAGATTTACAAGATCAAATCTGCGAACACTTTGACGCGCCTGACGAAGAAGTGTCTCTGTTGTGGTCTCTTCAAGTTGATGAATCCACTGACGTTAGCGGCAAAGCCCAGCTGCTAGCTTTTATTCGGTTCATAAAGGATGAAAAATGTGTCAACGAATTCTTATTTTGCAAAGACTTACAAACTACGACCAAAGGCGAAGATATTTTCAATGTGGTGAACGAAAACATTTTGCTCTTCAAACTACAGTGGAAAAACTGTGTCAGCGTTTGCACCGATGGCTGTCCTTCCATGCAGGGAAATAGAAAGGGATTCGTCACTCTTGTGCGTCAAGAAAATCCAAATGTATTAGTTGTTCACTGCATGATCCACAGAGAAGCTCTTGCCTTCAAATCTTTGCCGAAAGATTTGATGTCTGTTCTGGATCAAGTGATTACAGTTGTAAACTTCATCAAATCTCGACCGCTTGCATCCCGACTTTTCTCTCAGCTCTGTGAAGCAATGGATTCAGACTACAAATGCCTCCTGTATCACACCAACGTTCGTTGGCTCTCCAGGGGAAAAGTGTTAAAGCGTGTCGTCCAACTCAAGGCTGAGCTGATTTCATTCTTGGTGGCTGAAAAAAAAGACTTTGGATTTTCTATTCATGACGAGATCTGGTGGGTTAAGGTGACATTTCTCTCTGATTTATTTGACAAATTAAATTCACTGAATTTAAGTCTTCAAGGACCATCGGAAAACATCATCACTGCATCCTCAAAACTGAAGTCATTTGGTGAAAAATTGTCGTTGTGGCAAAGTAAGATCTCGAAAGGAGTCTTCGACTGCTTTCCTACTTACAATGAATGTGCTTCAAATAAACTTTATTTGAAGCACATTCATTGTAATAAAGAAATCACCCCCGAAATTCTGTACACTTTGACACACCTGCAGTCAACATTGCAGCATTACTTCCCAACAGTTGGAAGTAATGAATATGGATGGGTCAGCTATCCATTTGGAAACAATGAAGCTACAAATCTTACAACTGAAGAAGAAGAGCAGCTCATTGATTTAAAAAAAGATGCAGTTCTTAAGTCAAGTTTTGCGGAGAAAAGCCTGGATGTGTTTTGGATTTCAATCAACAAGTTATATCCTGCAATCAGTTTAAAAGCAATCAAAATAATTCTTCCATTTGCATCTTCATGGTTTTGTGAGTTTGGATTTTCAGCACTGACTGAAATCAAGTCTAAGAAAAGAGAGAGACTTCTTACAATAGACGCTGAAATGCGAGTTTGTTTGTCGACTTTGGAGCCTCGATTAGATTGCATTTGCTCTCAAAAACAGGCACATCCTTCACATTGAATGTAATACTTAAAAACAGGTAAAATAATTTTTCATTTTATTGTAAAACAATTGTTGTTCTTCCTGGTGTGCCGCGAAATTTTTTTAGTTTTTTTACTGTGCCAACAGACAAAAAAGTTTGAGAAACACTGCTCTAGATAGATAGATAGATACTTTATTAATCCCAAGGGGAAATTCACATACTCCAGCAGCAGCATACTGATAAAGAAAATATTAAATTAAAGAATGATAACAATGCAGTTATACAGACGGACAACTACCAAGCAGACATAGCTCAAGACGTACAGTAACTGCTTCTTGTCCCATGTGCCTGTTTGTATCAATTCACCAATCACGTTTTCATGCTGGATAATATTCTTAAAGGTGCAGGCTTACTTGTTACACACAGTTCACATGAATGTCCATACATAAAGACATTATCTTTAAGACACTAATACACCAACATAAAATCACATTTTCCACTTCCTTTTGCATAATCAGGTTTTTATGTTTTGTGTTTTACATCCAAACGTGTTTGCAAGTTTTGCACTACTTTTTTGCAAATGGGTGCATTTTTTTTCTTCCACAAAATCTATAAACTGAAGAAGAATTTAATCTGTTATACTCGACCAACCAATGTAACACCCTCCTAATTCCTAGTATTGTGTCTTATGGAAGAGTTTATGTGTTTCAGGTTTTTGATGCAGTGAAAATTAATAACAGTACAGTCCCAATCAAATTTTACCAGTAGTGTTAAAATATGTAATTTATGAATGTTTTATAAGAATTTTCCAATAATCTCCCCAGATTGGCAAAGTAATAACGCTGGAAAAGTTGCATATAAGCTTCACAATGCAAGAAGAGAGACAAAATTGATCCCAGCAATTTCAGACCCATTCAAAATTAAGGAACTGTAGTCATAAATAAATTTAGAAGACTATATGAAAATATTTTAAATAACACCCAACGTGGGCTAATAAGTAGTGATGTCAAGTTAGCCCAAAATTAAGGTTTGAATTTTCATATTAAAAATAAGTACATATTCAAATACTACATATTCAAATGTAAGTTAAAAGTTCTACAAGAATGTTTGTACTTTACATGTATTTTATTTTTATTGACACTTTTTCTTTTTTACTTGTGGTATATTTGCAAACATGAATTGCTTATGCAGTGTTGTTTAGGAGATGCAAATGAAAAGTGGAGCTTTCAGACAAAAGTGACAGTTGAAAACAGAACCCTCCAAAAAAACTGAATTCTCTATGCAGATTGCATGACTTGATCAAAGACAGAATTGGAGTTGGGCACAGTTTGTACTGCCTGTGATGAATATGCAAAACCCAGATTAAATCACTTATGACTACCTAAACATGTTAAAACAGTTATTATTTTAAAATCTAGGAATGAATAAATTGTAAATGCATATGGTAGTCTGCTGGGGTACAGGCTTTGCCAACTGGTAGTCTAGATATAGTTCCTGGTAGCCCGACTTTATAAACAGGGTGGTGGGTTGCCTACAGCAACAAGTACTTGTAAAGTTTTGTTGTACACGAGTGCATTGCGCTCTTCTACCACAATATAAACATAATTCACATCTTGGAAGACAATATTTTAGCAAATAAATGATTTACAAAGGATGTCATTTTTACAATACACTCAAAAATATTTGATCAAAAATAAACTGAAACACTGAATTAATATTATTTTCTCAAATTTTATGTTCATACCTACTTTAGACCACACCAATTAGTTTCTCTGTTTGACCTTCAGGGCTATTCTGAGGTGTAATATATCCATTACAGTGTCATACACCATTAGTTCACCACAGGCAGTGATCTCTGTATACAGCCACAATAAGATTTCACATTTGTACCATTTAGCAGGCCCTCGTGCATGGTGAACATTAGTATAATGTGACATATTTCAGTAACACTTTATTTGAAGGGTGTCACCATAGTGACTTCATAACATATGCATATGCATGGAATGACATTTAAGAAGCAATATGTGATTAGTAATGATCAATTAATATCAGTTACCAGTATCTCTGCTTTAAAAAAAAAAAAAAAAAAAACAATAACTTTTTCATAACACTGCACTTGTTCAAAATTCACCATAATTTAAATAACATATGTATCCCCACATGAGGGTCCACAAATATTAGCTCCTTGTTTTAATACAATGTAATGGCATCTGCTTTATGAAACATCTATATCATCTTGTGAATATTATTATTATAAAATAACCAAATATTGCTTCTTAATAATACATATGTTATTCAGTAACCTATTAATTTGTTATGAATCTTCATGTAGACACCATTTAACTAAAATGTTTGTCAAATGTATTCCCTTATTGGACATTTAAAGTAATCTTGAATTAGACAAAATTTAAGATACAGCAGTGAAACTTGTGTGATTGCATAATTCTACTAGTTGCACATACTGTATCTTCAGTTGCTCACATGTAGCAGTCATATTAATCTGTCTTGAAAATGTGTCCTCACAGCTCCTCCTCAGACAAAAAGGAAGCATTTTAAAACAAAGATCTAGAGCTGGTCATTGCTGACAGTGGAGACGAATGAATAAAACATAAATGATAACCATCCATCGTGACTGACAACGATGCGGTATAGCTTATGGAGTTACTTCATATTGGCTACATTGCACACACACTGAATTTCATATTGGAGGCTGCTCATAAAATTCCTGACAATTGCTTGCTTGCTCAGCATGGGTGAGGAAAAATTTTTTTCACACTACAGCTAGCCATTTGCTTAAATGGAAAACAATGTTTTTTGGACTTGCCAACACACAAACACGGGATTGATGTGGTCACCTGATGGAACAGCACATTGGAAATGCTAGAAAGGTTTTGAACAACAGCCTGCCATCACAGCAGCTCTGCATATAGGCAATGAGGTTGCTTCCAGTGTGACTGGTATGTGGCACTCTTATCTGCAACACGTCTGCCACAGGTGGCCAATCAATTTCAATTTATTTTTGTCACAATGCTGCTTCTAGTTATGATTCATTTTACTTGTAACTGGTATTGGAGCAATAGTGGAATGGTACAATTCTATTGATTGATCGATCGATCTATAGATAGATAGATATCTTGCTGTCACTGCTCCAGTTGCTTTACAGCTAATGCTGTTATTTCTCTTGCTTGCTTTATAGACTTGCTGCACAGTTTCATTATATTGCTCATTACTGATATGTGCATACCCATTAACCAAAGGCAGTGAAGGGAGGGCAAGTATAGTCTCGAGAGTTGGTGATGTACACAAAGAAATAAAATGTATTATACCCATTACATCTTGCCTGAAGAAGGGGCCTGAGTTGCCTCGAAAGCTTGCATATTGTAATCTTTCTAGTTAGCCAATAAAAGGTGTCATTTTGCTTGGCTTTTCTCTTTATACCCTTCAAATATTTTTGTGTGTCTTCCTTCTGCTGTGATGATCTGTTGCATTATCCTCAGCCCATTTTGGCACCCATGTAGCCAGCCTGTCATTGAAATTCACCATAAGAACATGAGAAATTTGATAAACGAGAGGAGACCATTCAGTCCATCTAGCCTGTTTGTTTACCTAATTGTTCACCTAATACCTATTAGTGCATGCTTACAACTTCTGTCTCTTTATTTTCTTAAGCTGTGCCATGCCCGCATCACCGTGTAGTTAGAGAAAAATTCTGTGTGCAGCGCACTGCAAAAACCCAACAAATGTCACTGTGTTTGACATCATTTTTCTTGTGCTCCCCTTTCAACCAATGCAGATGTGTCAATTATAAATAAGGCTTATGGTGGTTATGTCAGACTGCTTGCCATAAGCAGCTGTCCTTAAAATTAACTCCAAAGTTAAAATTGTACATGAAGAGTTGGATGTTTTTGTTCTTAGGAAGCTGTGTATAAGAAAATATTGCATGGACTAAAGATCTGAAACATCTTGTAGTCTGACAGACTTTCTGAGTTCTTAGTTTGGTTGTCAGAAATTAAAAACTGGTAGTCCCGAGCGTATGGACAATGGGTTTTTTTTTTTTCACAGTAACTTAAGAATTCTTTAAAATGAATTTGAGGGTTTATCAGGAAAATATTTAGATAACAAACAGTACACGGCACCGTGTTAAAACAAATCATTAACCATTTTTTTTTTGTTTTTTTTACAATTGAATGTTAGGATTTGCTTTCAAAAAAATACGTAAGCAAAAATCTTTTGAACTGTATTCAAATGGTGACATTTGACATTTGATCTCACAGCCCCATTTATGACAGAAAGGTTTTTAGACTTTTCTGATCAGGCAACAAGGGTAAGTGGACAAAAGTATCACATAAAACATAATTTTCTGACTTTTTAAAAGACTCTAATGTATTTCTGCAGGGGTCCCCAATTACTGTTGTTTAAAGCTGAAAACAAGCAAAAATGGAAAGCCAAAGGGACAGCACATCAGCCTTAATTTGTTTCATAATTTGTACTTAATGTTTATTTTAGGTGCCTTATTACATTATTAATTAAAATCTATTAATTAGGGTAACTGTAGTAATTTGACTTTTCTCAAAATTCAATAACCGGGGTGACATTGGTGTGTAGAACAGAGAGACCTAAATATGAGGAGCTGTTTTGTGGGAGCAGTGGATAGGCACTTATCCAGGTGTTATCCATTGGAGGATCTGTTCTTGTCCTGGTTTTTGATAATGTTAATTGAATAAAAGGATGACTCGCAGATATAGCTGGAGGGAAATATTCTGAGAAACAGCTTTGCAGTCACTCTTGTACCTGTGAATTGTGGGACTGTGTTTATTCAGCAGTCCGATACACTAACAACCATTTCTTACTTTTTAAGCAAAACTGATTTTGACATGGGAGATGATTCATTCAGGGTTGTAACTAGTTTTTTGGCCTCCATGGTCATTTGTTCATTTGAGAGGTTGAAGCTCCTTGAATCACTAATTAAAATTCTCTGTCAATCATACCATTTAATGCATGCATCATCATACTTATTTTTTCAACAATGTTGTAGCAGATGCAGAAAGTGCACACTTTTCCCTATACATATTATACAACCTGGGCCAACTGTAAGCAGAAAAAAATGAACAGTTTCATACATGTCCGCAGCAGTATGGTTCTTGCTTTGCAATTACAAATTAAACTGATTTAGGTTAGATGTGACTTTTCCTCCAGCAGAACTCTGAAGATGTGATGTTGCAGACTGGAACTCTTGCAAGTGAAGTTTACAATCCTCATCATGGTATCTGTGGTGTCTTTCTCACACAATTTGGCACATAACACTGATATGTGAATGATACAATGAAATGCCATTAGCTCAGGTTTAACACAGATAATGTGCTTACCATGCCATTGTGTAATTCAGCCATAGTAGATGCTTCATTAATGACAAAATACACAATTTTCTCCTTGTTCAAGCCATTCTTTTCATTCTTGGCACCCATTTATGGTGTGCAAACAAGGCACCAGTCCCTGAAAAGCCCTCTGATTCAGTCCTATCACAAAACAAGTCAAAGGTGAGTGACATGAAATCTGCTTTCTTAAGATTGAAGAGCAGCACTGATAGATAACTTCCTGCCAAAACTTCTACTTTTCTCTTTGTACTATTGTCTAACAAAAGTATTGTCTTGCCAGCTCTATGGCTGTTTGCTTTATTATTTTCCTTGTAATTGGATTTCTTGCACCGTATTATGTTGTGCATGTTTTTATTAACTCAGCATTGTGAAAGTTTTTTTTTTTTTTTGCTTTTGTTGTGTTGCATTAAAAACACAGATGCCTTGTTTGTATTCTAGTGTTCAAGTGAAGTTTTATGGATGGTGATAACATAATAATTTTATGCCACAATTAATATTGCAATCTTTTATTTGTGACTCTCTGATTTTGCATGGTATTTGTCACTGAAGTAGCTGTGGCATTTTTCAAAGTGCAACTGTGTAATCACCAGCTTGCAAATAAGTCATCACAGCATTCATAAGATCTGGTAAAATAAAGCAGAATTGGTTGGTCCAGTGAAAATGGAATTGTTTGTTTTCATTATGAACTTTATGCTTTTTAGTACTAGCCATGGGTTTTAAGTAAGAAAGGCTTACATGCACTGTGAAATCATTTTTAACAGCCCTGTTGGTACAGTGAATGAAGCTATTTGTGGAGTCCTTCAAGTATCTGGACTTTTCCAATTTATAGTTGTGACATAGATCTGAATATGGTTTTTAAACTTGTGAATTGACAGATGAAATTAAAAATGAGGGGATAGCAAAAAAAGTTTTAGAAAGAATGAAAAAATCTTCAGAACTGGATAAAAAAACAATAACTAAGTTTAATGATGAGATCAGAAATGCTACATACAGGCAAAAGCAAAATTAATAAGTATAAGATAGGCAACACAGTTATATAGGAAGCAATTTCTGAAAAAAATTGGGATTTACATTTTCCAAATATTCTCATAATCTATACAATATCATAGAATCAATATTGTCACAGGTAGGGATGTCAACAATACCGTAATGTTTGTATTCAATACAAGTGAAGTTTTAGGATACTCGGTACTTTTCAGTACCACAGCAAAAACAGAAATCCCATGGAATGGCTTTTTGTTAAAGTACCTCTATTATTGAGGTGAACAATAATGTTCCTTTTTCTGTAATACAATATAAAATATGTAAATAGTAAAAAAAAAACAACTTTAAAATACTGGTACTGTATATCCATTAAGTAGTTAATAAGCTATCATTTAAGTAAACAAGTATTGACATTCATTAATATCAAAATACAATGCAAGCCTTGAATTTTAATGTGTGGCAGAGATGCAAATCCATCCATCCATCCATCCATTTTCCAACCCGCTGAATCCGAACACAGAGTCACGGGGGTCTGCCGGAGCCAATCCCAGCCAACACAGGGCACAAGGCAGGAACTAATCCCGGGCAGGGTGCCAACCCACCGCAGGACACACACACAAACACACCCACACACCAAGCACACACTAGGGCCAATTTAGAAACGCCAATCCACCTAACCAGCATGTCTTTGGACTGTGGGAGGAAACCGGAGCGCCCGGAGGAAACCCACGCAGACACGGGGAGAACATGCAAACTCCACGCAGGGAGGACCCGGGAAGCGAACCCGGGTCCCCAGGTCTCCCAACTGCGAGGCAGCAGCGCTACCCACTGCGCCACCGTGCCGCCCTAGATGCAAATCCTCCCAGTGTAACAACAAATTGGTGGTTTATAATCTTTGGGGGTTTTCAGCCTAGGGTTTATAATGAATAAATATCATGAACTATTTGATTTATCTCAGCATGTGCATGTTCCAAATTTATTCTCTATTTCCTTTGCTATAACTGAAAAATACTGCTTAAAACCCATACAAAATATAAAAAATAAATTAAATATAGTTATATTTGTACTTGTGAATTAGTAGATTCAAGGATAATTCAGAATATTTCCATTTAAACCAAGGATCTCAAACTCCAGACCTGGAGTGCTGTAGTGGCTGCAGGTTTTTATTCTAACCCTTTTCTTAATGAGTGACCTGTTTTTGCTGCTAATTAAGTTCTTTTGAATTAATTTTAATTGACTTGCTCTGGAAGACTCAGACCCAATAATTGTTTCTTTTTCCTTATTTAGCAGCCAAACAATAATAAGAAACAAAATGAATCAAAACATGACCAGCAAACTATGACCATCATACAATATCTGAAAATAAAAAGGGTGGAGGTCTCAGGAATGTTAATTTGTTCAGGTCCTCAAAAACATTTTAACAGTGCTCTTAGAAAAGTAAAGAAAACATCAAATATTTTGAAAATGTGTGTTATTGCACAATGGTAGCAGCAACAAGCCATGGAATTAAGGAGCGGTTTTAATTAACAACAACACTCTTCACCTAATTAAGCAACTGGTTAGAGTGAAATTGTTTGGAGTTTGAGGAACTGACTTTGTTTGACTTCTGTTGGCTCACTCACTTCACATTTCTTTTCTGTTTAAGGAAAGAAATGAAGCAATTCAGAGGAGCGATGAAGAAATTCCGGGGAACAAACCTTAAAAAAAATAAGTAAATTAAAATTATTTCAAAAGAAGTTAATTAGCAGCAAAAACATGTCACTAATTAAGAAAAGGGTTAGAATGAAAATCTGCAGCCACTGCGGCACTCCAGGGGCCTCATGTATAACGCCGTGCGTAGAACTCACACTATAACATGGTGTAAGCACAAAAGCGGGATTGTGCGTACGCACAGAAAAATCCAGATGCAGGAATCTGCGCACACGCAAACTTGCACGTTCTTCCACTACATACTTTTCACGCTGATCGGGATTTAACGCACGTGCACGCGCCTTCTGTCCCGCCCCAACTCCTCCCAGAATTACGCCTCTTTGAATATGCAAATCAATATAAATAGCCTTCTGTGAAAAGACAATGGGAAAAGCACAGGGGAAAATATAAGAATTTCAGCGAATACCAAGTGGAGGCAAAGGAAAAACATACTATTTGTTGGTTTAACTCTTTTAGGGCTAATTTTTTTTTTTGTTTCTTTTCTCCCAGGGCTGAATATTTTTCCAAAAAGTAACATTTTTTAAAAAAGAACACAAAGCAATTGTTTAACATATCAAATCAACAAAAAAATATTTACTTTTGACAAATGTTACTGTCTTGCATATTGTATGAGCCTGCATACTCTATGATTTCACATACATATCACATACATTTTACACAGCAAAGTCTGATCTCGCTCAAAGCAGCCAATTTCAGTCATTGCCACATTGCACTCCTTACAATATGTGTTGCTTTGGTGCCTATTTTTCAATTGTCTGTTGCTGCACTTTCTCACATATATTGTTAGTGTGTACTGTAGAGAGACAAGTCACCCATTTGCCATCGTGCCATGCCACTGCCACCAAGTTTTCTGCCTGCATGAAAACCGTATTGTCACCTCTTTTCATCTTCTGAAACTTTATGAACTTTATGTATGGCATTATAGCCTGGCTCACCCCATGGGATTTGCTTCTGTTTATTACAGAAGTGAATAAAACTTTGCAGCAGCACGTACCTAAGCCACCAGGGGACAAAACACGTTTGGACCAATGCTCCTTGAAGTTATATCACCAGTTCTGTCCCATCTCTATTTGTAATGCCACAGCACGCTTCATCTCATCTTTCGTTGTGGGTTTCCACTTTGAAAAACAAGAATGCGATGCAAACGCAGCCCGCGATTCAAAAAAAATCTCTGCCTACCTGTTTGTCTCGTCTGACAGTAGCTGAAAAGCAGCATCAGGAGAGAGCAGCCTGAAGTACAGCAGCTGGTGATCTGTCGTGTCCAATAGCAAGCCATGCCGTCTTGTAAACTCCGGTAGCCAGATCGGCTCTCAACGGATCAATGTCTGTGTATTTATCCCATGCGAACCTTGCCGTAGATGCACTCAACTGGCAGCAGATCCGCTGGCGCGGCATCGGCTGGTGTCTGATCAGCTGATGCCTGCTTCTCACTCTCTTGCTCGATCTCCTGATCACTGCCAATAAAATCCGATTCTGAAAAATCAAGAGTCCCACTCCGCGATAATGCGCAAAACATCGTCTGCCGAGTGTTTTCTTTTCTGCACTTGCTTCGCTCCCTTTTCACATGTCGATGCCATCTTGCCATTGTTTACATTTCGCAACTCACGCACACGCAAGGTTTAGTTGCCGAGTCAACAAGTCTAGCATTCCTCCAAGCACAGAGGGAATGCCTGTGATGTGACAGTGAGATTTGTCGCCATTAACAGCTGATTGTCGCCCCCTATCCCTGGATGTCGACTTTTGTCGATATTCGCCTTCAACCCCTCCTGTCGACAAAAGTCGACATCCGCCTTAAAAGAGTTAAACTGTGGTATAATCAACAAAAGAAAGTTGATTGAGTGACAGAGTGTCGGAGAAACTCGAAAGATCCAAGTTCACAAAGTCGCACAGTGCCCGAAATAAAAAAGAAATCACATATCAAAGTCGCCGTGAAAAGGCGGGTTGTAGCCCACCGTCTGAGTGTCTCATGAAAGCTTATTAGGGTACAGACAAAACAAATAGACACACAATGGGGAAAAAAGCAAGAAATGTCAACTTTAATCTCGAAATTTCCACTTTAATCACATAGTTTATTTTGCCATTAAAGTAGAACATCATAAACTTCATCTTAAAATCGTTTATTTTACTAGTTTCTCACGTAGCACGTAAATGCTTTGTTCTGTATTTGATCTTCTATGTGCTCTATGCGTGTGAATCACTACGTGCTTCCGTTCTTTTTCTTTCTCCGACAGGACACAGAATCCATTACATTCGTGATATTACAGCTCTCCGAATAATTAAAATACTGAGATGTATACGTGATATCGTTTTCATTATGATAGGAATGAAAGCATGTTATTAAACATGGGAACACGGTGGCGCAGTGATTGTTCATATCTCATGCAAGAGTCTTGCTGCGCCATGTGTGACCTTCGATGAAATAATTTATTACAGAAGTACTGTCTCTTTCAAACGTACTAACCTCCAATTCCTGTCCTTACTTTTCTTTCTCCATATGCCCAATTGCCACACAATCAGCTCTGTAATAGACATTAAGCCATCTGTAAGCTTAGAACGCTGATTCTTCAAAACTTTTAAGGAACATTGAAATATCTTCGTAGTACATGTTTAATTATTCTATCCGTCTATCTTTCCAGTGTTGCGTCAGCGCAAGAATACAACGCAATGCAGGAACAATCCCTGAACTAGCTAGCGCTGCGGCACCGTGTCCTCACATGTTTAATTATTAACAATACAGATTATTTAAATGAAGTTAAAGTTTTATCTGTATAATCAACATATTTTGCTGCATTTCATCTTAAAAATGAATACCGTCATCATATGTAAATACGCGCTTTATAAAGTGGTGCAGGTTGTGCAATATTATAACTGTAGTGCAAGTTTACAGTGAGGTAATTGTACTTATAAGTAAACAGTTCTACAAGGAGCACTTGATGGACTGATTGAGTGTGTTTAGAGTTCTTGGGATGAAACCTTTTCTAAACCGCGAAGTCCGTACTGGGAAGTCTCAATAAAGTGTTTTGCTGTGGCTCAGGTAGTGTCTGCTTCATGCTGTATACCGATATTTCTCTTTCCGATCAGCTGCTGCTGTGATTCCCCACTCAGATACAGTGATATAAATACTCCAAGTGGTGCAGCGAGAGTAATATGGAAAAAGATGATCTGCTGTGGCAACCCTTAACAGGAGCAGCTAAAAGAAGAAGAAGAAGATGCAGTGAGAGTTACAACGCTAAAGCAGTTATGGTATTTGGAATACTATGGCTGTTCCCTGGACCATTATATTGCTGCAGGTTAATTACAATCAGATGCATTACACTAATAAACAATATGCAGTTAGTTTCAGTGTATTTATAAAGCAGCATCAGGAATGTGGATCTAAGAAAGAAAGGTGATCACACAGGAACAGTAGCACTGCTTTGACGCTGGGTGCCGCCAGTCTGCAAAACCGATCGGAGAAATTGCGTACGCCAAGGTATGAGTTACTGTGGAAATGTGCGTGGCTTTACGCCAAGTTTAGGTTTTATACATCGCGATTTGAGCGTGGAAACGGGAGTATGCCACATTTCTGTGCGTACGCACCGTTTATACATGAGGCTCCAGGACTGAAGTTTGAGATCCCTGATTTAAACAAACACTTTAAAGCTATTTTTGTAACACATGCTCTAAAGTCTGGTTTGTCAGTGAAACCAGTCTGTTAAGTTTTTAATATTTGCAATTGTATATTTGAATCATTAACTAGTTAAAAAAATATTAATAAAGAGTAATATGTAATGGATGATTCAAATTATTTCAAATTTCAAAAATCTCGTGACGCTTTTAATTTTCCAAATCTGTTTCTCCCATTATAGGCACATTCACATACAGTGATGTGAAAAACTATTTGCCCCCTTCCTGATTTCTTATTCTTTTGCATGTTTGTCACACAAAATGTTTCTGATCATCAAACACATTTAACCATTAGTCAAATATAACACAAGTAAACACAAAATGCAGTTTGTAAATGGTGGTTTTTATTATTTAGGGAGAAAAAAAAATCCAAACCTACATGGCCCTACATGTTAGTGGTCTTAGTGAAGAATAATAAAAAGGAGCGATATTTAAGAAGGATATTATTTTGATATAATCAAAGATGTGGAAGGCTCAACAGGTATATCTATTTTGACAATTCACTCTCCGTCCAACAATTAGCCTCTTGATAAGGTTTAAAAAAACAAACTAATCCAGACTTCAACTGCACTACCATTAACAGTACATATAAGCAACTAACTTGTGAAACATTTTCAGGAGTAAGTAATGGTACAAACGAGGAACCCTTCTTGTCAAAGGCATAATATAAAAATAATAGGAGTCACAACTGTTCCCCCCAAAAGCATGTCAAGTACATGCTTATTTTCAGGTGGATTACCTGATCTGAATTGCATGTGATATGACTGCTGTTTTTGCTGCCTAATATTTCGACAAAAGATTAGGCAAAGCAATATCTGTTTCACACTCCATCTAACATACAGTGATCCCTCGCTATATCGCGCTTCGCCTTTCGCGGCTTCACTCTATCGCGGATTTTATATGTAAGCATATTTAAATATATATCGCGGATTTTTTGCTGGTTCGCGGATTTCTGCGGACAATGGGTCTTTTAATTTCTGGTACATGCTTCCTCAGTTGGTTTGCCCAGTTGATTTCATACAAAGGACGCTATTGGCAGATGGCTGAGAAGCTACCCAGCTTACTTTTCTCTCTCTCTCTCTCTCTTGCGCTGACTTTCTCTGATCCTGACGGAGGGGGTGTGAGCACCTCGTCTAAAAATGCTGAAAGATTATCTTCACGTTGCTACCTTCTCTGCAGCTGCTTCGTGAAGCGACATGCTGCACGGTGCTTCGCATACTTAAAAGCTCGAAGGGCACGTATTGATTTTTGACTGTTTTTCTCTCTCTCTCTCTCTCTCTCTCTCTCTCTCTCTGCTCCTGACGGAGGGGGTGTGAGCTGCCGCCTTCAACTGCTTTGTCCGGTGGTGCTTCGCATACTTAAAAGCCAAACAGCCCTATTCATTTGTTTGCTTTCCTCTCTCTTTCTGACAATCTCTGCTCCTGATGTGCACTCCTTTGAAGAGGAAGATATGTTTGCATTCTTTTAATTGTGAGATGGAACTGTCATCTCTGTCTTGTCATGGAGCACAGTTTAAACTTTTGAAAAAGAGACAAATGTTTGTTTGCAGTGTTTGAATAACGTTCCTGTCTCTCTACAACCTCCTGTGTTTCTGTGCAAATCTGTGACCCAAGCATGACAATATAAAAATAACCATATATGTATATATATATATATATATATGTGTATAATTCTTTGCATCTTATTGTGAGTGCAGTGCAACACAGAAGCAATTATGTCACTCTTTAAGCATGGCCATGTGAATACTGTGAAGAGGTATTGATCCATCTTAGAGTTGCTTGAGCTAAAGAATTAATGGCAAAGCAGTATCTTATAATGAACTGCACAAAAGTCCATTGCAATAAAATGTCTGATCTAATATTAAAAATGGAATGCTTACTCTAAGGCACACAAAACTTTGTGATCTAGCATTTTATCTGCTTCCTAGCACAGTGCATAGTTCACATGCTATATTTAGTATTACAGTGCCTAGTTATTTTTAAGTGCTTATAATTCAGAGATTAAAGTATGTAATTCACAAATAAAACTCAATAAACTGGTGCAAGTTTTATAAAAAAGAAATCTGAATATGTTGCAAGATAGGTTGCAAATACAGTTTAGGAGTTGTATATTATTAGTTCAGAGGGGTTATGTTCATCCAGTTGTAAAGCATTTATTGTAATGAAATCTATAAAGATGACAATGCACGAATTCATAGAACATGATTGTTCAATTAATGTTTTGAAGAACATATCAGTGGTGTAAACTGTATAATGTGGCTGTCCCTGTTAACAAATCTTAACCTAACTCATCATTTATTAAAAGATTCTTGAGCAGTTGCTGCAACAGTCATTTTCCATCACCGTAATCAACAAACCAAATGGTGGAATTACCCTTTAAAACCATTCCAGACACCTGTAGAGTCTATGACAAGGTGACCTGAAGCTGTTCTGGTGGTGCATGGTGGTCAGAACTCCAGCTAAATACGTTTTATTTTCTTCTAGGTTTCAATTTTTGAAATTTCTTTCACGTTTATATTTCATAGAAACCTGGACACATTCTGGTTTTAGTGTTTATAATGCCAAGTGGTTCCTAGGATTAAGTAGAAAAAAAATCAATAAAATGGTAGTAACATCTTAGATAAAAAAAAAAAAAAAAAAAAAAGCTAACTGCAGTTCACGACTTCCCTTGTTAGCCTGAAGTAGATTAAGAAGGTTCGAGAATGAGATGAGTTTACAACTTCCATCCCATATTTATTTTTTTAACTGTTTTAAAGTAATAGAAATTTAGGTTTGTAAGACAAGGAAACAGTTTTATTTGGCATTCTGAAAAATGGTTTTATTTTGATTGTTTTAAGTTAGTATTTCCTGTTGCTGTTAAAACCATTTCAACAATCAAGTGTCTTTGTTTTGAAGTGTCATTGAGCAGAATATCTAGCTGCTTGAGTTAAAATGACATGATGGAGCTAAAAGTTTTGATTCTGTATATTAATTTAACTTATGGCATCCATCTCTCAGAATAACTGTTAATATGCAATGTATCTTTGTTTTGTCAAAAAAACTTTTTCTTAAATGCTTTTCCATTGTTTCTTTCTATTGCTAACTTAGTTTTCCACTCCCTGTGTTTAACTTAGCTTTCAGCAATTTGTCCAAAATATGACTACATGAAACTTTTTCCTTGGCTGTCTTCTTGCTAAGTAATACTGTATTAGGAATATTGTACATGTGTGCTAAGCTAAAAAGTAGCAATGAGTTGAATTTGCAGAGTAGGTGCTTGATGGTGAACTATTTATTCACTATAATAATATGAGCTCATCTTGACTGGAAAGTGATTAAAAACTATTTTTTCCTTATTGTTATGTACTGTATACTTATTTATATACAACTATGTTGTTTCCTTCATTTTATGTATGGTATGAGAGTATGTTTATGTTAGATTAATTGTATGCACTAAATGGGTCCCACTGTGAGAATTACTGTGATTATGTGCTGCTGTGTGCACAGTGCTGCTGGGATAGTTTCTGGCAAATGACCCCCATTGGATTAATTGGGTTTATGAATGTATGTACTTTATGTAATTATATTTGGTGCTATAATGACAATGTCTCAGTAAATAAAATCAGTAAAAAAAAATCTTTTTTCATAGCAGTATTTCTCAATACAGTACTCTACACTTTTTAACATCCTAACTGCAAAATAGTCGACCACGGTTTCTGATGTCAAATGATACAATTTTTGAAAGATAAATATGACTGTTTCAGGTAAAACATCACAGGGCTTTACTATCATGATACAGTGGGAACCCTTTGAAATATGTGTCTGCTTTAGGACCGTACCAGCTTTTAGTCTTAATATTTAGTCTGAAGTTATTTTTAATGTTTGAACATTAAACGTTTTGTATCTGTTTTGTTGTATGATCAGTGTATAATGTCAGATTAGAACAATTATTATCAGCATATTAGGCCTGTTTGTACAGTAAGTTACTTAAAACATGTGATTTCACTTATAAGGTACATTTTAAAATATGTTTACATTTACACCAATGCTTTAAATGCAAGCTTTTGAAGGGTCTACAGAAATGAGCAAAAATTACGTAATTTAAACATTTGGAAATGAGACAATCAAGTGAACATTTCTTTCAATAGAAAGACTTATGTGAAACATATGTTTTTTGAAGTCCCTGCTTGTATTTTACAAACTCAAAATGTCTCTGAAATAGCAAAGCCTTACGACTAGGACATTCTCCATTTCACCACCTTTCGTCTCCACTGTGTTTGTAGGAGCCTTGTACTGAAGGAGTCTGCATGGCCTGGACTTGAAGTTGGCTTGGAAATTGTCTTTTTGCTATGAAGGTTAACCACCAGAAAAACTCTGTGCGGATCCTGTCTGGAAGGGAGCGTGGTGCTCAAGGGTTTGGGTCACATCGCCTCCTGCAGCAGCTTGTGGAGGATAAAACCCGCTGGATGAAATGGGAAAGCCGAGTGAGTATTAATCCTATTATAATTACATAATATACAACTCTAAGTGGACTTTCAAATGGATAAGGTGGCAGAGTAGAGCTATGGCCAGATTGAGATTTTTTTTTATGAAGTCTTTTGCCTGTTAACTACTGGTTTTATTTTTTCAACCATTAGTTAGAATATATTAAAGTTTTGTTTTTTTTTTTTTTTTTTTTAAAGAAAGTGGAGCTGCCAGACTGCCCTCGATCGACCTTCCTTCTGGCATTTAGCCCTGACAGGTAAGCGTGGCTCTATACTGTGGCAAGTTGTAATCTGTTTTGTCCACTCCTCATTCTCTATTTCACTTAAAAAGAGATCAGAGATCAGTACATAATTCAGCTCAAATTATATTTAGATAGATAGATAGATAGATAGATTCTTTATTAATCCCAATGGGAAATTCACATTATCCAGCAGCAGTATACTGATACAATAAATAATATTAAAGATTGATAATAATAATAATGCAGGTGAAAAACAGACAATAACTTTGTATAATGTTAAATGTTAACGTTTAACCCCCCGGGTGGAATTGAAGAGTCGCATAGTTTGGGGGAGGAACGATCTCCTCAATCTGTCAGTGAAGCAGGACAGTGACAGCAGTCTGTCACTGAAGCTGCTCCTCTGTCTGGAGATGATACTATTTAGTGGATGCAGTGGATCCTCCATAATTGATAGGAGCCTGCTGAGCGCCCTTCGCTCTGCCACAGATGTTAAACTATCCAGCTCCATGCCAACAATAGAGCCTGCCTTCCTCACCAGTTTGTCCAGGCGTGAGGCGTCTTTCTTCTTAATGCTGCCTCCCCAGCACACCACCGCGTAGAAGAGGGCGCTCGCCACAACTGTCTGATAGAACATCTGCAGCATCTTATTGCAGATGTTGAAGGACGCCAGCCTTCTAAGGAAGTATAACCGGCTCTGTCCTTTCTTGCACAGAGCATCAGTATTGGCAGTCCAGTCTAATTTATCATCCAGCTGCACTCCCAGATATTTATAGGTCTGCATCATCTGCACACAGTCACCTCTGATGATCACGGGGTCCATGAGGGGTCTGGGCCTCCTAAAATCCACCACTAGCTCCTTGGTTTTGCTGGTGTTCAGTTGTAGGTGGTTTGAGTCACACCATTTAACAAAGTCATTGATTAGGTCCCTATACTCCTCCTCCAGCCCATTCCTGATGCAGCCCACGATAGCAGTGTCATCAGCAAACTTTTGCACGTGGCAGGACTCCGAGTTGTATTGGAAGTCCGATGTATATAGGCTGAACAGGACCGGAGAAAGTACAGTCCCTTGTGGCCCCCCTGTGTTGCTGACCACAATGTCAGACGTGCAGTTCCCAAGACGCACATACTGAGGTCTGTCTTTGAGATAGTCCACGATCCATGCCACTAGGTATGAATCTACTCCCATCTCTGTCAGCTTGTCCCTAAGGAGCAGAGGTTGGATTGTGTTGAAGGCGCTAGAGAAGTCTAGAAACATAATTCTTACAGCACCACTGCCTCTGTCTAAGTGGGAGAGGGATCGGTGTAGCATATAGTATTACAAAAAAAGTGAAAGATTTGTTTATTGTTTAACACATACACTGCAGGAACAGATTATGCACTATAGTAGTACTCTTTGTTCACAGAGATGGTGGTTACAATCCACAGTCTAGCACAAGCATTGTTATCCATTTTTCATATACATTGTGTTTCAAAGGTTTAAGTATTTTAAGCTGGAGATCAAAAATCTTATTCTAGATTTTAGTATTTAGCTTTTATGGAGACATCTTGGTAACAGAGCATTTGAAATATGTATACCAATTAGAAAGAAGTAGTAGTGGTGAAAATAAGCTACCTAGTCTAAAGTGAGTAGTTGTGCTTTTTGAAGTCAAATGTAAGGTTTTTTTTTTCCTCCTCAGTAAAAGTGTTTCATTAAAACATTCTGCCGGTGCCAGTTGTTTTTTTTTTTTTCTTTTAATTTACACATTGTTTTCTTGATAATCAAACGTGAAAGAACTCACACAGCACAAGTTTTGTGACTGTTTATAATTGATATTTTTATTCATATTTGAGTATTACTCAAGCAATACTTCAATTTGTAATAATGTATTTATTTTTTGAGGTAATTCTGCTTTTCTTACTTTCCACAGCAGAGTATTAGCCAATCCAAGTGCAATATAAATTAGTATCCTAAGTGAAAAAAAGTACTCAGATATTTTTGTACAGAAGTAATTTAACTCTTTAAAAATATAACTTTCTGTTACTAAACATGACTGCCATTGTCAGGGTAATGTCAGCAGCCAGTGCAGAGCGTAGTGTAATATAAAACATGCACTAACCCATTAAGCAGTCTTTTATTTTTTTTTAATCAATGTGAGGTAAGAAATTTTATTTTTAATTATGCTTACATTAAAGTAAAGAATAGCCAACTTTTTACAATGGTTGTTATCCAGTAAAAAAAAAAAAAAAAAAAAAAGGCAGATTCTTCAAATCCTACAAATAACTTTTGTGCTTAATTCGTAATTGTTGTAAACATCTTTCTTCTTGTTGCTTCATATGCCCTTATACATTAATTTTGCTGTATTTCTATTATAGAGACGTTGAATAATACCAGCTATGAGCAAAATGCACAATTACTGTTTTACTTAAGTCAGAAAATGTATGCATGGCATAACATTCAGGTGCATTCAGCAACTAAGTTAACCGATGTGAACACTGGAGCATTTCTCTTTTTTATTTACTTCATTAAAGAGTCAGTTATTACATTTTTGTTTATTAGTTTGTAGCAGTGAGTCATATTCAGTGGTAATGGCTAATAGAATGCAATTACATGTGCTAGTAGACTACATTAAATAGATGCTTTTTAATAGTACTTTACAGCATGATAATGGAGCACAAATATGCTTGTGGTGGCTCAATAGTTTCATACACATCAGATTGCAATTCAAGTGATGTAAAAATGGCATTGATTGATGTGTGTTGGTGGTTGAGAGTCTGACTAATTGTTGTTTAATTTTCTTAAAAGTAACATTTTAGAAAATATACCCAATAGAGTAGCTGTCTTATTGCTAAGTAGTATTCTGCATATTGTACAAGTGTGCTAAGTTAAAAAGTATCAGTCAGTTGAATTTGCAGAGTAGGTGCTTGATAGTTCACCATTTATTCACTATAATAATATGAGCACACCTTGAATGGAAAGTGATTAAAAACTATAGAGTCGCATTCAATAATTAACAATTGAATAATATCTCTTAATACAAAATGAACAGTACTAGCATAAAAATCAGTATCAATATTACCTGATGAGAGGATCTGCTTATTAATATTAAACAACAGTAATTAATTTATTAAAGTTATACAAATAAGTAAAAACTTGGAAAGTAAATGGTTTATTGTATCATGGGAATATGAATGGTACACAATGGGCATGAAGATCAGGGGCTTGCCACGATTGTTAGTCCATAACTGAGACTGAACGATCAGTGGCTGGCCACCAGAGATGAGGGGTTTAAGCCATTGAAGCCTGCCACCTCCTGATGCCACTGTCCTTTTTGTAAATCCATCCCATGTTTAAATCATTTAGGGCAGCTGCACCATTCCCATGTTATTAATTAGTTCAAACCCCTTTTAGCTGCAGGTAACATTGTTTAATCAATTCAGTCAAATATATGCTTACATAATTGTTTTCCCCTTCCATTTATGTCCATAGAATGGATGTGACTTTTGTACTCTAATTAGTTATCTAAGTTGTTTGCAAATGTGCTCTGCCAGTCTTTTGACTCCCTGCATTGGGCATCTGAGCGGCTGTCAGACAAGTAAAAGGGGAAAATATACAAATTATGCACATTAAAGCAACTGCTGTCAAGGTAAAGGTGAAACAGTAAACTAATTCCTAGCTGAAGTCGCACAGAATGTTTCTCTGTTTTAAGATGGATGAGTTTGCAAACTCGTGAAAGCCCTTCAAGGCTTCAGCGCAATCTGTTTGAGATATCTGAAACATCTTTTTCTGACAAATTCCCCGGAAGAATAAATGTGCCACATCTCGAAAAAAAAAAAAAAGGTCCTCATGGAGCTGGGCTGCTTCATGCGGAGTGATGGAGAGACAGACATGGGGTTTCACCATAGTTGCTTCATGCATTATATGTGAATGCATCTAAAAAGAGATATGGTGATCAGCCATCCAATTGGAGTAAAAGTACTAAGTCTGGAATTTGATGAAAAAAAACTTGTTTTATGTGGTACTTAGAATTTAAAAATGAAGTCATCTGGTTCTCTTAATATGTTTAGTCTAAAAACAAATAATACTGCCATGTATATTTGTCAATGCAGAAACCAGACTGTGAATTTTTAGCATCTAAGATAAAGCTTAATTTAGATTGGCATATAGTTACAAGGCATGAAGATTATATCCTCCTAATGTGTTAGCATTAACAAGGTTTACGGACTTCTTTATCACCTTTAAAAATTCTGATTGTTACTTGCGGGAAAGTTTTAATTCCATGGTATTATTTAAGAATTTGAATACGGATAAGAGCTTTACTTGCATTTGAGCCAAATGGTTACGCTGCCAGTTTTTTTTTTTTTTTTAACAGGTCTTTTTATAATCTCTAATGCATCTTGCTAAACAGATGTCTAAACATGAGATGTCTGAGAACCAACTAAATCATCATAATAAATTTATAAGTGTGGAAAAAAAGACATTTCTTTTTAAAGTACATAATCCATTGTAATATATTAGGTCTTTATTTCCTGAGAAGTAGTTTCACCTCATAATAATCTAGAACACTTGTTCCCAATATCAGCCCAGTTTCCTGTTGTTGCTGCAGGTGTTTTTTCCAACAAGTTTCACAATCGAGGAATAATTTTACCTCTGATTGATCTTATTCAATTAGCTGTTGTTTTTTTCTTTAGAAAAGCACTGTAATTTTTTTACATGTTAAGCACATTTAGAAACATTTATATTTTTATAGTTTTCTTAATAATTTTCCTTTTTCCTTTGTACTTCTCTTAATTGCATCCCTGTAATGACCACGATGAACAGAGCAGACAACTAGGCAAGCAAGGCTGCAGCTACTTCAGCGTCAGGATCCCTAACATGCTTATTATTATTAGTACATAATGGGTTAATTAACCAGAACACATGGAAAAGAAGAAGATAATTCATTATAACAACGGAAATCTTAAAAGCCAACATAAGAAATAAAATCATTAAATTAACCCCATGTCACATACAAAAATGATGCCCCTGTTCAAGACTAAAATGGTTAAATGGGGCATCTTAAATATTGGGGTTAGCAGTGATATGTATGATAAAGTTCTAAAAATCCAACAAGTTAAAGTTCAGCCGACAGCATGGGTGGGAGAGCACAACATGATATTTGGGAAAGCTTTGCTTAGTTAATTGACCCTCTGGGGCCAGGCTGATACATTTACAAAAAAAAAAATAATACAAAAAATATTTTTATTATTCCTACATTGAACCCATATAACAGAAACGGCAGCTTGCTTAATTATGCTATATGTCCAGTTAAAAATAGCAGTTGATTGGAGCAAAAAAGCTGCATCCACATTGAGTCCTCAGGGCAGGGACTGAAGACCGCAGATCTAACATAATGTTTTTGGATGAAGATCCACTATGTTCTTGCCATAATTTTTAAAGGGAAGTCTAATACATGGTGTAATAAATCTGATATAAATTTCACTGTGGTACCAGTTCCTCCTTGTGCCAGGTAAATGAAAAGATGAAATATAATTTTCAGTTTTGATAAATAAGAAGGAGATCTAATGTTGGAAATATGTTTTGTCAGGTTGTGTTAATAACTCATGAAGTTAACACCATCAAAGAATTCAACCTTATGATGACAGTTGTGTTTGGTTTGTTGTATGTCATTTGTAGTCCCATAAACAGTGCCGAAACTTGACTGCTGCTTTGATCACAAAGGTGTGTTTCATAAAATATTATGTAGGTTGTTAACTTGTAGCCTCTGCTCCTTTGGGTATGTGGAGAGCCTACTACCAGTCAGTAACTGTATTGCACCCAATAAAACAACAGACATCTTAAATTCTGCTTGAGCTAGTCTTTTTTCTGATGGCACAGTATAAAAATAGAGCTTACCTTAATTCTGTTTGTCTGTTGCTATTTTGCATTGTGTCTCTTTAACTGTTTTTGAACTCCAACATCAGTTTTTCAACTAGTGGGTCACAACTAACTTTTGGTTTGTGAGCTGCTATTGTTTATAATGGTAGTGCATTGCAATGTGGGTTGTGCACTGGGTTTTGGCAGGTTGCTGCTTTGACACTTGTGTGTCAGTCTGCCTGTGATGATCATGCTTGATTCACCAAGGGGGGTGGTACTCTGATGATCTGTGAATCTCCTTACCCTCGGTTGGTCATGAAGACATTACCATGGACAAAAGTGGGTTGCGACACCATAAAGGGTGAGAAACACATTCTCTGTAGATGCTTGGAAAGCTTGCCTTTTCTGATTAGAGCCTTCTACCAAGAATCAGCTGCTGCTCGCTGGCTTTGCCGTGACATATAAAAATGAGCTGATATTGCACCAAGCCAAAAATGTGCGTTATGAATACATAGAAACGTACAACACTCCAAGAAAAAGAAATCTGACCTTTTGGCACACTGTCATAATGTTCTTTTTTTGTGTGTCTGAAACAAATATCATTAGTAACAGCAAGAATAATCAAGTGGAAGGGCCTGATTGTCCCTGGGAGATGCTTTATACTGCAGCAGTTAGAAATACCCTCTCCTTTATACTCTAGGATTGCCAATAACATGCACCTAATCACCACTGGTGGACATATTGCTGATTCTATTAATCTCATCTATCTTCAGAAGGACTGTAATTGGAGGTGGGGGGAGGTGGATGGAGTGAGGGATATTTTTTTTTCTCAAGGCAAAAATGAAAGAGTCCAAATCAAAATTGAGGTGTACCATATAATTATTTTTCTGTCACATTTACTTTTTTGGGGTTATGAAAATGACTTAACCAGTAAATGTATTTTTTCCTTCCAAGTCTCAGTAAGAATTAAGAAGGAGAAGGCATTGTTTATGCAAAACCACTATTAATAAAGCAAAAGTGTTATTTCTTAGAGGTACACTGGTTTAATACTGTGTAAATTTTTGCTGAGGGTTACTGCTTTTCTTCTAGTAGTGTCAGTGCTATGAAAATGGTATGACCTTGTGTGCTTTGATCCATGTTGCTTATTTTACTGTGGTTTCTGATCTGTGTCTGTTCTGTGGAATTTCATACAAGACAGAAATTATCTACTGTTGCCTAGTCGGTTGGTGGACCTTTGGCAAAGGCTGGGCTGCAGACAAACTTTCACTTTACAAAGAGCACATCAGTTCATATAGGAAAGACGTTTCTGTCACTAAATTAGTTTCCATTTCTTTGGTATTACCAAAAATAGTAATAGAAACCCAAATGTAGTGTTTTCCACCAGTAATAAACTCTTTCATCCATCTAATCTCTAACATGCTTAGGGTGGTGGGATGGCAGTGTCTGTCCAAGCATCATTAGGTGCAAGGTAAATGTTTCTTTTGATCACTTGCAAATAAACTCTTGCAGCTTCCAAAACATATTGTTGATATTAACAGATTTTCTAAGAGGGTGATAAATGTATTATGTATACATCAGTAACACACATTATCTAGCAGTGGGGATATCCCATGAGGGTAAGATTTTCACTGTTTTGGTCATATGATCATTTCATTAAATTTTTGTGTTTACATTTACATTTTTTGTGGCTTAATTAAGCCATGTGCTTAAATAGTGGCTATTACTGTTTTGCATTAGTGTTAATCTGGGCAGTTAAAAAACAAAGTCAAACTTTCTCAGTTATTTTTAATATAACTTATAATAACCAGCAATTATATTAGTAAACAAGTTAATATGTAATAAATAACAATAAATACAAAGACATTTTCAATTAAAAAAATACTTTATCCATGTAAAGAATAATAATTGAAATATTAGACTTACTGATGATCACATTAACACTAGAATTACCGAAGCCTACGAAATAACTCGTAAATCTGGCCCATCTTAAATCCCTTCACACCTCTCAATCAGTGTCTTTTGTCTTGTAAATGTGTCGATCAAGACAAGCAGCAAGCAGCCTGCTATCACATTCCCCACCGCCGCAGAATGTGCACATAGTTCTCCCAGCTCATGCCTGGGAGTGAAGTGCTGGAGTTTTAGAGTGGAAATAATAGATTGTTATTTGGAACACATGCATTTTATGTGTGTTCCGTTTCTACAATAATCTGTGTAAACACATTGTTAAAACAGAAAAGTTTTTCATATTTTAGTAATAAATGACAAAATGTAGAAATAAACTGTGTAACGTGTGAGGCCTGAAGTTCAGAGATCAAATAAACACTTTCACAAAAGGTTCAAGGATGATACAACAGTTTCCGTGGTGCAGCGGTAAGAATTGCTGACTTGTAATCAAGAGTCCCCTGGTTCGATCCTGACTGCCTCATATATTTACCATTTTGAGTAGTGAGCTGCTCTTATTGTTAATGTTATACAATAAACCCATACATTTGATTTGCGTCTGTAACAGCCGGTGTACATTTATATTACTTGTAAAAGTTAGTGTTTTTTTTTTTTTTTCCACTTTTATTCTCTCAGTCACGATCACGATACATACTGTCGCCCCCCCCCCAGGGATCTGACGCTGTTAGTTTTTATTTGAAACTGGGAATAACTGTAGATGTGAGTGGTGTTTTGAGACAATAGAACTGGATATTCTCTGATCTGGATGGATAAAAGCTGAAACACAAGCGCTGGTGAATCTGTCTTATTCGTATCTCACTGTTACTTGATTTTTTTTTTTTTTTTTTTTTTTATTCAGCTTTATTGAGTGTTCCTGCTCATACTGAATTAGTATGCACCTTATGGTCCATGATGTCAAAGCCGCACTGACAAAAAACCCAGAGACATAGGTACAGTGGTGTGAAAAACTATTTGCCCCCTTCCTGATTTCTTATTCTTTTGCATGTTTGTCACACAAAATGTTTCTGATCATCAAACACATTTAACCATTAGTCAAATATAACACAAGTAAACACAAAATGCAGTTTGTAAATGGTGGTTTTTATTATTTAGGGAGAAAAAAAAATCCAAACCTACATGGCCCTGTGTGAAAAAGTAATTGCCCCCTTGTTAAAAAATAACCTAACTGTGGTGTATCACACCCGAGTTCAATTTCCGTAGCCACCCCCAGGCCTGATTACTGCCACACCTGTTTCAATCAAGAAATCACTTAAATAGGAGCTGCCTGACACAGAGAAGTAGACCAAAAGCACCTCAAAAGCTAGACATCATGCCAAGATCCAAAGAAATTCAGGAACAAATGAGAACAGAAGTAATTGAAATCTATCAGTCTGGTAAAGGTTATAAAGCCATTTCTAAAGCTTTGGGACTCCAGCGAACCACAGTGAGAGCCATTATCCACAAATGGCAAAAACATGGAACAGTGGTGAACCTTCCCAGGAGTGGCCGGCCGACCAAAATTACCCCAAGAGCGCAGAGACGACTCATCCGAGAGGTCACAAAAGACCCCAGGACAACGTCTAAAGAACTGCAGGCCTCACTTGCCTTAATTAAGGTCAGTGTTCACGACTCCACCATAAGAAAGAGACTGGGCAAAAACGGCCTGCATGGCAGATGTCCAAGACGCAAACCACTGTTAAGCAAAAAGAACATTAGGGCTCGTCTCAATTTTGCTAAGAAACATCTCAATGATTGCCAAGACTTTTGGGAAAATACCTTGTGGACTGATGAGACAAAAGTTGAACTTTTTGGAAGGCAAATGTCCCGTTACATCTGGCGTAAAAGGAACACAGCATTTCAGAAAAAGAACATCATACCAACAGTAAAATATGGTGGTGGTAGTGTGATGGTCTGGGGTTGTTTTGCTGCTTCAGGACCTGGAAGGCTTGCTGTGATAGATGGAACCATGAATTCTACTGTCTACCAAAAAATCCTGAAGGAGAATGTCCGGCCATCTGTTCGTCAACTCAAGCTGAAGCGATCTTGGGTGCTGCAACAGGACAATGACCCAAAACACACCAGCAAATCCACCTCTGAATGGCTGAAGAAAAACAAAATGAAGACTTTGGAGTGGCCTAGTCAAAGTCCTGACCTGAATCCAATTGAGATGCTATGGCATGACCTTAAAAAGGCGGTTCATGCTAGAAAACCCTCAAATAAAGCTGAATTACAACAATTTTGCAAAGATGAGTGGGCCAAAATTCCTCCAGAGCGCTGTAAAAGACTCATTGCAAGTTATCGCAAACGCTTGATTGCAGTTATTGCTGCTAAGGGTGGCCCAACCAGTTATTAGGTTCAGGGGGCAATTACTTTTTCACACAGGGCCATGTAGGTTTGGATTTTTTTTTCTCCCTAAATAATAAAAACCACCATTTACAAACTGCATTTTGTGTTTACTTGTGTTATATTTGACTAATGGTTAAATGTGTTTGATGATCAGAAACATTTTGTGTGACAAACATGCAAAAGAATAAGAAATCAGGAAGGGGGCAAATAGTTTTTCACACCACTGTATATATGATATTTGGAATTATTCATTTTTTGACCTGTATAGTACATTTCGGAAAACATTGTGGCATAGATGAAACATTATTAATATTATTCATATTCATTTGCATACCATCTTGCGGTTGTAATCAGTGACTGCGTGTTTTTTTTTTTCCCCCCCCGATCTTGTCAGTTTCCACATTTTGGTGCATGGTGGTGTTTCTTTTGTACAGTTCACACACAAGCAAGGACCGTCTTTCCTAGATTTACGACCTGTGTACCTGTTGCAATGTACATACTTCTCTCTATGCTTTGGTTTCTATTACACACCTGTGTGCTCCTGCTTCACACATTATATAGTTTATGCCTACATTTTGTCATTTATAACTAAAATATGAAAAACGTTTCTGTTTTAACAATGTGTTTACACAGATTATTGTAGAAATGAAACACACGTTTCATTGCATGTGTTCCAAATAATGATCTATTATTTCCACTCTAAAACTCGAGCACTTCACTCCCAGAAAATCAAGGCATGAGCTGGGAGAATTTTGTGCACGTTCTGCGGCGATGGGGGGATGGAATAGTAGGCTGCTTGCTGCTTGTCTTGATCGGCACATTTACAAGACAAAAGACACTGACGGAGAGGTGCGAATGGATTGAAGGTGGGCCGGATTTAAGAGTTTTTTCATAGGCTTTGGTAATTCTAGTGTTAACAAATAGATTATTTGGTATATACACTTAATAGAAGTACACAATGTGTAACTTCAAATTATATTTATCACATGGAAAAAGTGAGATGACTTTCCAACTCATTTCTGACTGCCAGTAGCTTGTTGCTGTATGAAGGTTTAGCAGGTATGGAGAGTTCAGCTTTTTTTCTTTTTTCCATTTTGTTATTGTATGTAAAAAAAACACGAGACATCAGAGAGACAAGCATCTCTCCTGTTTGTGTTTTCCTCATCGCTGCCTTATACAGTATGCATTGTACTTCCGAATGAGCACTCATTGCTTGTCAGCTGTCACACACACATTCCTGCTCCTAAGACTAAAGACAGAATCAAACCTGTTTGATTTTATTGGGGTGAGTCGTGGACTAGTTGAAGTGAGCGACCGGGTATGTCAGACCTTCTATTCCTGACTCATTATGATATTTAAAAGATAGCTAATACTGAAAATTGATAGAAAAGATATCAAAAGTGACAGAGCCTTGAGATGAAACAGTGACAGTTGGTTTTCTGTTAAAGAGAAAAAACAAACAAACAAACCATGCAGTACACCATAAATCTAAGGTTGCATATAACCCTTATCAGCTAAACTACCTTGCAACCAGATGTCCACACATTTGCCAATTTTGTGGCATGAATTTCAGAAAGCATTAAAAATTTGTAGCATCAGCGGTGGCAGCAGAAATATTTGGAACAGCTGTTTATCACAAAATGTAAGATTTTATTGCATGTCTGTTGTGTTGTTGTAATTCATATTTTTATCATTTGTTTGAGTTTATTAGTGAAGTTAACTCGTCTCCATTCTGAAACGATCTTACATGACTTGTTCTGATTACTACAGTATGCTGTGACAAAATGTGTGATGTGAGCTCTGAGACAGCAGTGCTGAGCACTATGCCACCTTGCCTCAAACAACAAAAGATGCAGATGGAATGAATACCACAAAAAGCCACAAATTAACAATAAGTTAATAAAATATAAATCATTGCACTCCAAAGTTCCTATCCTGGGGCAAACATTACAACAAAGTGGCAGCGTTTAACTGGCTCATTTCATTGTTTGAAATCTGGCATGGCAGGAATGTCTTTTTTTTTTTTTTTTGTTTCTCATATATTTGTGCAGATGCTTCTCACTTCCATCATGAAGGAAGAAATGCCTTGTACATGGAAATGCATCTTTTGTTTTTATTATTTCACTGCATGTCTTGTGTTTTTGATGATAGATGGGTAGGAAAAGGCTTGTTTTGAGATCTTTCTGGGCACATGGCTAATTTGATGCATACAGTAATCCCTCCTCCATCGCGGGGGTTGCGTTCCAGAGCCACCCGCGAAATAAGAAAATCCGCGAAGTAGAAACCATATGTTTATATGGTTATTTTTATATTGCCATGCTTGGGTCACAGATTTGCGCAGAAACACAGGAGGTTGTAGAGAGACAGGAACGTTATTCAAACACTGCAAACAAACATTTGTCTCTTTTTCAAAAGTTTAAACTGTGCTCCATGACAAGACAGAGATGACAGTTCTGTCTCACAATTAAAAGAATACAAACATATCTTCCTTTTCAAAGGAGTGCGCATCAGGAGAGAGAGAACAAAGAAAGCAGTCAAAAAAAAAATCAATAGGGCTTTTTGGCTTTTAAGTATGCGAAGCACCGCCGGTACAAAGCTGTTGAAGGCGGCAGCTCACACCCCCTCCGTCAGGAGCAGAGAGAGAGAGAGAGAGAAACAAAGTCAAAAATCAATACGTGCCCTTTGAGCTTTTAAGTATGCAAAGCACCGTGCAGCATGTCCTTCAGGAAGCAGCTGCACACAGAAGGTAACAAAGTCCCTATCGTCTAGGTGTGCGAACAGCCCCCCTGCTCACACCCCCTATGTCAGCGCAAGAGAGAGAGAGAGAGAGAGAGAAAGTAAGTTGGGTAGCTTCTCAGCCATCTGCCAATAGCGTCCCTTGTATGAAATCAACTGGGCAAACCAACTGAGGAAGCATGTACCAGAAATTAAAAGACCCATTGTCCGCAGAAACCCGCGAAGCAGCGAAAAATCCGCGATATATATTTAAATATGCTTACATATAAAATCCGCGATGGAGTGAAGCCGCGAAAGGCGAAGCGCGATATAGCGAGGGATCACTGTAGTTAGCCATGCAATGTTGTGAGGCCCTCACACAAGGATCAGTATTACTTTATATATCTGGCGGGAGTACTCCTAAGGGTTCATTTGTACTTCACACTCAGAACGCGTACGTGCCCGCATCATGGCCGCCACGCATTCTGAGCGTTCATTTGATGCGTCCTCTGAGCAGGTCCTCAGAAATTAATGTGACGCGTGCGCGAGTTGCAGTACCAGCAAAAAGTCGGGGGGCGTACTGTGCTAAAAGTTGGAATGTGACATCAGAGTCTCTGTTTACTATCTACATGTGACAGAAAGCCTCTTTGCGGATCCTACAAGATCGGTGTGCGTGCTTCGATATTTGATAAATGGTTCGATGTGGTGAAGCAAAATGCCGACATACAAATGTATTTGTGGTGCTTTTATATTCAAGCGTCGCATATTCCCGATCGTAATGACACGATACGTTTTAAAATTCTCACATACCGTCTTCTTGTGCTATCTTTTTTTCTAGGGCTTCCTCTGCTCCTGACAGCAGCAAATCACCAGCAATAGATTGCCACACTGAGCACATTAAATGTATGATATTCCAACTCTCTGCACATTTAGAATCCTTAGATTTATACTTGATATCACTTTCATGATGAAAAGCATTAAAGTATGTATATAACATTTTACAGATAAATCGGTAATTTCGTTTAAATAATGAATACTGTTAATAATTACACACATGGGGTGACACAGTGGCGGAGCGTTAGCACTGCTGTCTTGCAGGGAGTCACGTCGCTGATATTCCCTGCCTGGAGTTTACACGTTTTCCTGCTGGGTTTCCTCAGTGTGCTCCAGTTTCCTTCCAAAGATATGCAGATTTGGTGCCGCTAAAATGACGCTAGTGTATGTGTGTGCTTGTATTCACCTTGAGATGAGCCGAGGCATCTTCCAGGGATTGTTTCTAACTCATGCCCAATGCTTGCTGGAATGGACACATCCCTGGATTTAATCAATAAACATCCTTTTCAGAGATATTGCGGTAAGGTGTCATTGGAATTTAATGGGTGTTCTAGGCAATTCACAACACAGAGAAGCTGAACATGTTCTCACCGTGATAATATCTTGCACTGCCACCTGACGGATTCCTCCAGATTTACATAAAGTACGCGCGCAAGTATAAACATTTCAATGCTTGCGTAGCAGGACCGTCCACTGCAGCATGTGTCGTGTCGCGTCGCGTCGCGTGAAGTATAACTCCGGCCTTATGCTAAACAATTTTTGTTTAGTTTTTTAAACACATGCAGGATGAAAATCTGGCAGTGTTGTTTAACCTTTATAATAATAATAATAATTCATTACATTTATATAGCGCTTTTCTCAGTACTCAAAGCGCTATCCACACAGGGAGGAACTGGGAAGCGAACCAACAATTTTCCACAGTCTCCTTACTGCAAAGCAGCAGCACTACCACTGCGCCACCTGTGAGGACATGGCTTTAGGACCCATTTTTACCCTTTTATGTTCATTGATGACACACATACAGCAATTGAAATAATAATGAGAAACAAGTGTGGTTAGCGATGAGGGAAAATATCATACAGCATTGTCAAGTACTTTTGTAGATGCCTTCAGCATATCTCAGTAGATGAAATGGCTTTTTTTTTTTTGGTTTTTTTTTGTTTTTTCTGGTGTGCTTGTGATACACCGATGGTCACGTTGGCAGTGTTCTTATAGTAGGTATGTGTGAAAGTTGTATGCATGGCTGCTACATTTCTGTGATGTCATACCGGCCTTTCAAAGCATCATGGTGTGCTTGGAAAAAAATGTTCACCTAAGCTGGCCATAGGGCAGTTTTCCAGGAAAATGTTCAGCAATCAAGGTCTCTGGCGTTCACAGCATATTGATTGCGAAAATTTCTTTTTTGAATTTTGCCGATCAATACTACTTGTGACCAATGTTAAACTGTCACGTTAACCACTAAGTTTTGATCCACATAGTGATGGGTTCATAATGAATAAATCTATATAAATGACTGGCAATATATTTATATTGACAGAATAATTTGCAAAGTGATCATTTTTACAAACAAGTACCTTTGTGTGCAGGCCACACAAAGACAGCCATAAACATTACATTTTAAACAAATACTTGGTCCATTCTTTATTTAATTCACACTTGCATGGGACAGGATTAAAATGCCTACTAGTTTTATAGTTTACTAGAAATTAAACTTATGCAGTTACATCATATACGTGTTAAATAAATAGTCTGAGCTGTTTCATGAATAAAATGTATGGAACCCAGATAATTTTGCACTTGATGTTACTCCACTTTTCTTCAGCCTTTGTGTTCTTTTGACACTTGCCTTTTCACACCTAATGGCTTTAGGTTATAGCTGCAGTTGAAAAGTTGGGTTTCTTACCTCCAAGCTGTAAGTTGCACTGACTTTATCATCGTACTACATTAAGTGATAATCTGAGCAGTCAGTGCATTTACATAACCCGGTTTCAAACATACCTTATTCCGTTTAGAGAAACCAAGATACTGGACTCTGAGAAACCTGGCTAACAGACGCAGATTTCTCTGCATGTAACCTGGTTAATTTAGTTGTCACAGATGTAATGTAGGATCTAGTCTGTACTGCATCACTGTGTAGTGAAAATGCACATTAATGCAGACATGTAGACTCTAAGACCCTAGGAGAAATGAATGTTTATTTCAAGGGATTCTAGATTTAGAAATAAGAATAGTTTTTATATTTTTGAAGTCTGTAGCATTTTTTCATTTGCCCTTGAATTTAGCTGTATTAAGAGAAGCAGTATTTAGTAACTTTATATAAGGAAAAACTTTCTTCTTGAGTGACTTATAGTTTAGCCAATAGGCCTGAAGGTCAAACATAAAACATACAAGTAGAAATTTACTCAAAAATCTTTATTTCAATGTGGCCAGGCTCCTCTTTTTTTAAAATATTTTGACCTTGTTTCAGATTTATACTTAAAAAAACAGAACTAAGCTGGGAGTTAATTTTATTATAGATATTTGCCACTACCTTTTCTAAGGGAGACATTGTTCTCTTCTGAATTCACAGCAGCTGATGTTGAAGGTTTCATACAAATTAACACATGGGAGACGCTATGGGAGACGGTCAGGATTGCTTTAGGGTACGAGTGTTTGAAAGTTAAATGCACATCAAAGGTTGTTAAGCCTGAAATAACATTCTGCCTAACAGTTCTGAATTGTGCATGCTAAATATGAAAACAAACAAATATAAAGCCCTCATGCTTGCTTGCAATCTGTGTCTTGTAGCAGTTAGTTCATGGGCAAGAACCTGAATTGAAGAAGCTCTTATTTTAATTCAATTAGGCCTTTATTTTTTGTTGGATAACCTGGTAGACACTGGTATTAGTTGCTAGGTGATAGGAAAAGAGTGTGTAAGCTGAAGGACTACAACTGTTGAGTTCTTCACCATGAGCTCAAAAATATCTTTTCCCAGGTCCTTTAGTTACTTACACCTAAAAACTCATTTTTGCTGTTGACACCAGTGTTGTAGAGATCATGTGAAATTGGTGTGAGTCTGTGTAAGAGAAAAGAGTCAGTTGAACTGGTCAACTAACCAACTAATTAACCTACAGAGAATGCAGTTTGTTGTGTTTTTGCGAAACGTGGCTAACTACCACCATCCCAGATGCTAACGTGGAGCTACCCGGGTTTAGCACAGTTAGAGCGGACAGAGATGCAAGTACCTGTGGGATGCACAAAGGAGGAGGACTCGCTCTCTATGTTAATACACGGTGGTGTAACTCTGGACATTTTAACGTCAAAGTCTCCACTTGCTGCAGGGTCATCGAACTGTTGGCTGTAAGTTTGCGTCCCTATTACTTGCCCAGGGAGTTTGGACACGTCATTGTTGTCATCGTGTACATCCCTCCTCGGGCGGACGTGGAGACAGCGAGTGACATCATCCATTCTGCTGTTGCTAAGTTACAAACGCAGCACCCTGAGGCGCTTGTGCTAATCGCTGGAGACTTTAACCATGTGACGCTGGACAAAACATTACCTGCCTTCTCCCAGTATATGGACTAGAACACCCGGGGAAATAAGACTATTGATTTACTGTATGCAAATGTTAAAGACGCATACAGCGCCACCCCGCTGCCTGCGCTTGGGAAAGCAGATCATAACCTGGTTCTGCTTCAGCCTCAGTATAAACCAAAAGTGAGGGTCCTACCTGCAACCACACGATCATTCAGGAAGTGGACCCTGGAGGCTGAGAATGCTTTGAGAGAATGTTTTGGAACTACAGACTGGGATATCCTGCAGGGATCACATAGTGAGAACATTGAGGAAGTTGTTGACTGCACTACTGACTACATCAACTTCTGTATGGACATTGTAGTTCCAGTAAGAACTGTATGCTGCTATGCTAACAACAAGCCATGGATTACGAATGACATCAAGGGCCTTTTGAACCAGAAGAAAAGGGCTTTTAAAGGCGGTGATCAGCATGAGCTCAAGCGTGTGCAGAAGGAACTCCAAGTCCAGCTCAGGGCGGCGAAGGAGCAGTACAGGAGAAAGCTGGAGCAGAAGTTGCAGAATAACAGCATGAAGGAAGTGTGGGATGGGTTGAAGATCATCACTGGCTGCAGCTCGAAGCGGGGTACCACCATCGAGAGAGACGTGAAGAGAGCAAACCAAATGAACAACTTCTTTAACAGGTTTGACCACCCTAACCCACTCTCACTCTCACCTCGGAGTACTGCACCCTCCGCACATCCTTCTGCTGATACCAGCATAGGAGAGACATCCCCACCCATAATTACAACAGCGCAAGTGAGCAGAGAGCTGAGGAGACTTCGTGCCAGCAAAGCAACGGGTCCAGATGGAGTATCGCCACGACTGCTAAAGGTCTGTGCATTGGAGCTGGGGGGTCCTCTACAGCGCATCTTCAACCTGAGCCTGGAACAGGGGAGAGTCCCGAGGCTTTGGAAAACATCTTGCGTCACCCCAGTCCCAAAGATATCACGTCCTAGTGAGCTGAATGACTTCCGGCCTGTTGCTCTGACATCACATGTGATGAAGACCATGGAGAGGCTGCTGCTTCACCACCTGAGGCCCTCTACAGTTTGCATATCAGGAGAAGGTGGGAGCGGAGGATGCCATCATCTATATGCTACATCGATCCCTCTCTCACTTGGACAGAGGCAGTGGTGCTGTAAGAATTATGTTTCTAGACTTCTCTAGCGCCTTCAGCACAATCCAACCTCTGCTCCTTAGGGACAAGCTGACAGAGATGGGAGTAGATTCATACCTGGTGGCATGGATCGTGGACTATCTTAAAGACAGACCTCAGTATGTGCGTCTTGGGAACTGCACGTCTGACATTGTGGTCAGCAACACAGGAGCGCCACAAGGGACTGTATTTTCTCCGATCCTGTTCAGCCTATATACATCGGACTTCCAGCACAACTCGGAGTCCTGCCACATGCAAAAGTTTGCTGATGACACTGCTATCGTGGGCTGCATCAGGAGTGGGCAGGAGGAGGAGTATAGGGACCTAATCAAGGACTTTGTTAAATGGTGCGACTCAAACCACCTACAACTGAACACCAGCAAAACCAAGGAGCTGGTGGTGGATTTTAGGCCCAGACCCCTCATGGACCCCGTGATCATCAGAGGTGACTGTGTGCAGATGATGCAGACCTATAAATACCTGGGAGTGCAGCTGGATGATAAATTAGACTGGACTGCCAATACTGATGCTCTGTGTAAGAAAGGACAGAGCCGGTTATACTTCCTTCCTTAGAAGGCTGGCATCCTTCAACATCTGCAATAAGATGCTGCAGATGTTTTATCAGACGGTTGTGGCGAGCGTCCTCTTCTACGCGGTGATGTGCTGGGGAGGCAGCATTAAGAAGAAAGACGCCTCACGCCTGGACAAACTGGTGAGGAAGGCAGGCTCTATTGTTGGCATGGAGCTAGACAGTTCATCTGTGGCAGAGCGACAGGCGCTCAGCAGGCTCCTATCAATTATGGAAAATCCACTGCATCCACTAAACAGTGTCATCTCTAGACAGAAGAGCAGCTTCAGCGACAGACTGCTGTCACTGTACTGCTCCACTCACAGACTGAGAAGATCGTTCCTCCCCCAAACTATACGACTCTTCAGTTCCACCCGGGGGGTGGGGACGTTAACATTATATAAAGTTATTGTCTGTTTTTACCTGCATTACTATGAACCTTTAATTTAATATTGTTTTTTGTATAAGTAAGGTGCTGCTGGAGTATGTGAATTTCCCCTTTCTATCTATCTATCTATCTATCTATCTATCTATCTATCTATCTATCTATCTATCTATCTATCTATCTATCTATCTATCTATCTATCTATCTATCTATCTATCTATTATATAGTACCTTATCTATCTATCTATCTATTATATAGTACCTTATCTATCTATCTATCTATTATATAGTACCTTATCTATCTATCTATCTATCTATCTATCTATCTATCTATCTATCTATCTATCTATCTATCTATCTATCTATCTATCTATCTATCTATCTATCTATCTATCTATCTATCTATTATATCTATCTATCTATCTATTATATAGTACCTTATCTATCTATCTATCTATTATATAGTACCTTATCTATCTATCTATCTATTATATAGTACCTTATCTATCTATCTATCTATTATATAGTACCTTATCTATCTATCTATCTATTATATAGTACCTTATCTATCTGTCTGTCTATTATATAGTACCTTATCTATCTATCTATTATATAGTACCTTATCTATCTATCTATCTATTATATAGTGCCCTATCTATCTATCGATCTATCGATCGATAGATTAACTGACCTCTAATCAATCAATCAAACAGAACAGTTAGCTATGAATGATGCATAAGACAGTTCTTACCATTATTCATCACAAGCCATGTTGTAGAAGTTCAGGTGAACTTTAATTCTTGGCATCACGATTTGTAACTGTCTTAACATGAGAATTCAACACATCCATCATCATCAAGGTAGCTCTTTTGATGATGAACTGAGACAGTTAAGCATGTTTATACTGTCATAGTAATAACTATTTTCTTCAGGTCAGCTGTTGAAAGAGATTTGACGTTCTGCAGCACTGAGTGGCTTAGCAACAGATCTGCTGAGGAGAGTGAGCAGCAGAAGTGAGGCAGAGAGAAAGAATCGCATACCCCATTTCTAAAATTAGCAATTGCTGCTTCTCGTTTGAGGATTTATTGCACTGTTGTAGACCAAAATTAGAAACCATTAAGGTCTTATACAACATATTATACCCCGTACCCATATCTTCTTTTTGACATGCTTTTGGCTGTTTAGCAACTGTGACGACCAGATTTCAAAACAGGACTTACCTGCATGTTGTGAGATTCATTCATTTAGACCTTATGACCTTCTGCATTTATTTTATGTATGAGTTAAGGTTTTTTCCAAAATGTTACTCATTGCTTCATTTTTTGTATGTTTTTATTGGCCTTTTTGGCAGAGCTTTACCAAATCTAATGTACTGCAAATAGTGTTGTCATGTAAATTCCTATAACCTTCCCAAGCTGATCACATGTTACTATCTTAATAGAATCTAATGTACATCTGTACTCCTTTTTCAAGAGAAAAGTTAACCAGTTAACAAATTTGTGATGATATTCTGAGCCATTGCAGGTGCTGCAATTACAGTAGCTCTTTGATTCAGCTCAGAAGCTTATTGCAAATGCATATGATGTTAAGCTGATTCTTAAAGCCCCCAGAGAATGCTGTTTTGCACCATGTAAAATCTGTTTTTATTCACAGTACAGGTCTTTTTTCATTTAAGCAAGGTAGAATTATGTTTTATATATTCTGTATATAAAGTTGAATATTATATAGCCATTCCTTACACAACTTTCCTTTTTGATTTCTAAATTATAGGACTGTTTGTTGGACTTGCCTCTGATTTTTTTGAAAAATATTACAAAATTGTTCTAGTTATAATGGTATATTGGCTGGAAACGAGAATGAACATTGATATACAGATAGTAGATACTTCTTAAAATGAACTTTTCACAAGAGGGAGAACCTGTGCACACACCAGTGCTGGCCAGCCTTTCATTATTTCATGGCCAGATAGAGCATCACATGCCCGTGAGGATATATGGGTAACCACTTTCGTAAGCAGCAGTTGTAATCTAAATTTTTAACTTCCAGAAACAGTAGTTAAAGTAATTCTCTTGTGAACAAATGTTGTTTGTTTATTGGTATTGTTTTTTTGTGCCTCAAGTTGATAGGAAGCAAAATAAAGACTTAATTACTTTGTTGTTTACTTAGACAACTTTGCCGTGTTCTGCTGGCACAACTTTAGCCCAGGTAATGTTATTATTCAACTTTAGCTTTTAGGTAAGCAGAACTAAATTGAATAGACTCTTCCTTTTCCCAACACGGCGATTAATTATAGGCAATTCAAGTATTCATTATAAGCTACAGTGCAAATTTTCTTGCTATATTATGTTGCTGTAATTTTGAACTATTATGACATCTAATAAATCATAAGATATATTTGCAATTAAACTTAAATGGGGGAGATTGACCATTTAAAACCCAATGAACTCCTATGCATTTACATATTACTTTGGGCCGTTGTTTAGGTACGTTTTGCCATATGTTTCTATGCAATTCATGTGAAATTTTTTTTATGTACAGTACACCCCCAAATTTCATGGGGGTTACATTCCTAGAGCACCCATGAATTGTGAAAAACTGCGAATTTTGGATGTGGTTAAAAAAAAATGCCTATTTTTATAGTTTAAACCCTATATATGCCCCCAAAACACTTTAATTTCAAACTCGGCTTAATACATTGCCTAAAAAAAAGAATATAAAGGTAAAGCCATATACTGCACAGTACTGTACTGATATGTCACCCACAGTGCTAGAATGTATAATACTGATGTCACCGCTATATGTACTGTAATTCATGCAAGCGCGTTTTCATTGCCAGAAGCCTTAGAAGGTGCAGGGCGTTTCGACGGCATCTTGGGGCTTTAAGCCTTAAACTGCCACACACTTGGGGGTTAATGCATCCCCGGACGCCAAATACTTTTTTGCTGCTTTTGTAAGCATCACAATTCACAAAGAAAAAGTGAAATTTTAATGGAACACATTTTTTTTTATGGAAAGAGCATCACTGCAATACTGATCATTTTACACACTGCTAATGAACCGTAAAAACTATTTTAAAAAACTACTGGAACAATACGTACAAGGTGTAACTGATGCCATGGATGAAATCACCGAGCCAACTACACTTGAACTGGCTGCATGCAAGCACACAGAAGTAAGCGCTGATGCTGGCAGGCTAGTCTAGTGCAGTGGCTCAATCCTAGGGACAGTGAGGCTGCAGTGCTGCAGGATGTCATGCTTGGGTCACAGAATTGCACAGAAACACAGGAGATTGAAGAGACAGGAACTTTATTCAAACACTTCAAATAAACATGTCTCTTTCAAAAGTAAAATGAGCTCAGTATGCAGTTAGTTCTCGTTTAAAAGAATAAGCAAACATCATAGGTGAGCACAATGGGAGCGGGACCCCCAACAGGAGCAGAGGATGTCTGGGAGAGGAGAGAGAAACAAAGCAATCAGCCAAAAAGAACAGTTGTTGTTCTGGCTTTTAAATAAGCATAGTGCAAGAAGCATATCATGCGATAGAGCAGCCGCAACTAAGGGGGCAATGTGAAAGTAGTCTATCAGCGTTTTTTAAGAGCGTTTTTTTGAGGAGCAGTTGTGTCTTCTAGGGATGTGTTCAGCCCCCCTGCTCACAAGGAGCTGGCAGTGGTCATGAGCTGGCAGCTCAACGAATGTACGGCACTGACTGATCAGCTTCTGCATGCTCGCAAATGGCACTGGGAAATGACTAGCTGGTTGTGGCGGTTTAAGGGTTCAGAAGAATAAAATGGAAAACACAAGAACACTCAGCTGGAGATGCATCACAGTCAATCAGCAGCAAGGAGAAATGAATAACGCTGTAGCAGTCCGGTGCTACTAAGATTCACACTGTCGAGAAGACGGCGATTTATTTATTTATTTTTATGGTGGCGATTCTAGGGATGCACACAGCCTTGAACTGAACTGCACGCATTCACAAATGGAGACAAAAACAAAGCAAACCGGTAATCAAACAGCAAATAACGAATGTAATGAAAACAATGATACCACCCCTGTTCTCTTTATGGCGATTACACATTAAATACAACAAAGCACTGTAAAGAAATAACAGACACAGAGTTAAGGTTTGGGGTTTTTATGCCCCGTATCCTGTAAAGAAATAAGGTTTTGTCAGTGTTTTCAGACTCAGTACAACAGACAGTCAAAAAATGGCGGAACGGACAATTTATAAGGGTGGACAGGAAGTGATGAGATGATGGGAAAGCCGTGGCGATCGATGGGTAAATGACGTCATCAGGAGGGGACCAGAGGTAAGAAAGGAACCCGGAAGTGGGTGGAATCAGCAGTCTTCTCGGGGGGAATAGTTATGGTGGTGGTGCTTCGTTTTTTCTGGAGAAAGATAAAAAGAGAGGTTAGTACCCCGCCATGGTCCCCTTCCATTGTCCCCTGGCACGACTTGTTTTGGCCAGAACCGAGAGGTCATGAACCCGGGAGAGAGCATCAGCATTGGCCTGAAGGTTACCTCGGCGATAAGTGACGGTGAACTTATATGGCTGCAAGTCCAAAAACCATCTGGTGACCCGAGGATTCGAATCCCTGTGGAGGGCCATCCACTAGAGGACAGCATGGGAGCAGCTGGGAGAGCCCCTTGACCCTCCATAATCAGACCCAGGCTAGGTATGGGAGTGGTTTTTGTTCTACCGCGGTTATTCTCCGACCAGTCTTGTCCCAGTATAAGCTGAAAGGGGGGCTCGGGCAATAGAGCAACGAGCAGTTGTTTCAGCTTCCCCCTCCAGGAGATGTAACACTTTGCAGACCTATAGGATCTGGTCTCTCTGTGTACACAAGTCACGTTCGTTCTCTGAGCCACCCATTGTCGCGGTAGAACATAACGGTGAGCAACAATGGTAATGTTACTCCCGGAATCAAACAGTGCCACCACCGAGTGTCCATTTACCAACACCACTCCCGTATTAGGAACCTCCAAGGGATTTGACAGTGCACAATACCTCTGTCCTTTGGCCCAGGTGCAGTCCATCGGCTCCGCAATGTTGAGAGGACAGGTGGGAATGAGGTGTCCTACCTCACTGCACTTGTAACATCGCGGCAAGGCGGGCACCCTCTCTCTTGGTGTTGCCGGAGGCTCCGGCACACAACAGGTGGGCTCAGGGGTGGCGGCGCGTCCCTGTCGGACCCTGCGAGCAGGCTTCTCTGACCCCTCGAGTTGGGTTACCGCCAGTTGGCGCTCCAGGACCTTCAAAAGACCGTTCATGTCCTTGTAGGAGTGCCTTCGGACCTGCTGGGCAAGGTAATCCGGCATAGCATTGACCAACCCCTCACAGGCTACCTGCTCAACCACTTGATGGGCCTGGTTTACATCTGGCCTTAGACAGTGCCCGAGCTTGCCCCAGAACTCGAACGCATGGGCTCTCGCTGGGCTGTTGGGGTCAAATTTCCATTGCCGCCATTCCCTTGCCTGCTGGCCCAAGGTTACGCCGTAGCGTTTAAAGATCTTGGTCTTAAGGAGGTCGTAGTAGGTGGCTTCCTCCTCGGGGAGATCATGATAGGCGCGCTGCGCGGGACCCTTCAAGTACGTCGCCAGTATAGATGCCCATTCCTGCTTCGAGAGGCAGTCCTCTCGAAAACTGACATATATGACTCGATTATCGTCTGCCTCAGAGAGCGGAACTTTAGGAGGTGGTGGAGGCCGTGCAGGCTCCGGCTTTACCACTTCAGCCGCTGCCAGCCGTCTCTTTGTCTCCGCCAACTCCGCCTTCGTGGAGGCCTGGTCCACCTTCAGAGCCTGGAGCTTGTTGGCCATGGTGGTCAGAACCACGTTCAGGTCTTGCCCTTCTGACATTTTCAGGCTTTATTATCCTGCTGACTACGCCACTGTAAAGAAATAACTGACACAGCGTGAAGGTTTGGGGTTTTTAGGCCCCGTATACTGTAAAGAAATAAGGTTTCGTCAGTGTTTTCAGACTCAGTACAACACAGTCAAAAAATGATGGAGCTGACAGTTTATAAGGGTGGACAGGAAGTGATGAGATGATGGGGATGCCGTGGTTGATCGATGGGTAAATGACATCATCAGGAGGGGACCAGAGGTGGTGCTTCATTTTTTCTGGAGAAAGAGAAAAAGAGAAGTTAGTACCCCGCCATTGTCCCCTGGCATGACTTGTTGCGGCGCCCGTCGGGTCCTTAAACTGCTCCCCATGCGCTCGTGCGTGACAGCACGAAGAAAACACACATAGTAAATCATGAAAAACGGCAACGGATGAAATGTAATGATGAAAATAGATAGTCCAGAGATCCGCACATTGAATGAGAATGTAAAGATAGTCCTACCACTAGTTCCTGAAATGGTGAAGACGGGTTCAGGAGCACCCCTTTCTTTGCAGGATGGCCATGAATTCACTTACAGTCCTCGTGTACACAGGCAGACGGCAGACAATTCAGATGCCAATCTAGAAATGATCCAGGACAAAACGAATAAGTGCAGGTAACCCAACAGAAGGCAGACCGACAGGAACTTGAAACACAAATTACAAAAACTTTTTTTTTTGCTTTTGGTCACCAGCTCCCTTTTTAAAAGCCGCGCTGACATCCTTTGACCCCAGTAGCCCCAGCACCCTCAGCAGAAGACCAATTGGAGCCACTGCAGGGAATGCTGGGAGTTGCAGTTTCAAATTCTGTTGGCTACTTTCACCATCCCAAGCTGCGTTTTCCTCTACAGTTGCTTCCTGTTCTCTCTACAGTACAGTATTGCCATAAAAAAAAAAAAAAAAAAATTGCAGAGGATATTTGTGGTTTCCGCTAACAATATTTAGATAGGTTCTAAGGAAATATCCGCGAATGACTGAGGCCGCAAACTCTGAACTGTGACTTTGCGGGGTTCTACTGTATATGAGCTTCATTTTAAATGTTTAAAGTTTAAAGATTCTCGATTGTAATAGTTGTTGTTTTTCCACTCTCTGATTAATGGCTAGAACCCTAGTAAGTAATCAGATGGAACACAATATTCATACCTAATGACCTTAAAATAGTCTTACATGATACTTCACATACTTATGTTTGGGATTTGTCATTTCTAATCTTCTGTAAGAGCTAGGATCACCGGTAAAGAATGTAATATGAAACATATTACCATATTTTTGATCAGTAACCTTGATATAACATAAAATGACACCCCACGTGCCTTTTTTTTTTTTTTTTTTTTTGCCTTTCACAATTTGTTCAAAGTTTTTTGAAAAAGAGTAACTTTGACCCCTCATCTTGTATTAAGGGGTGAGTACCTCAGATCATTTTTATCGAAGGCACCTGTTGGTTTACTCTTTATCACATATGTGTAATTTATTAACAAGATATGGTCTAAAACGAGGGCTTTTCAGGTCTACAGGGCCAAAAAAGAGGGGAACCCCAAAAAAGTTTAATGACTTGCATAAATATGCATCAACATGTTGAATGGTGTCTCATATGCAGGGATTTTCTTGTACTGGTAAGTCTGGAGATACCTGACCCCAAAAATAAAATCAGGATCTCCAGCTCACCCCTTTTTTTTTTTGCATGCAAAAATCCATTGTGTTTTTGTGACTTTATTTTCCATCCAGCAGATTCTTCTTTTAGCCTTTCTTTTGGAATTGAAGCTTTATCTCAGATGCTATAAAGTGGAACCTCGGTTCATGAACGTCTCGGTACACGCACAAATCAGTTTACGACCAAAAAGTTCGCCAAACTGTTGCCTTGGTTCACGACCACACACTTGGTATACGAACAAGCCAGGTTCCCTTTCGGTTTGTACATGTTCAGTCTCTCCCTGTGCATTTCCTGTGCAGCGAGCGAGAGCGCGCGACACAGACGCGCACACACACACAGGCAGCACGGGAGAGACAGAAGCACACACACAGGCAGCCGAGAGAGACAGTGTGTGTGCGTGAGAGAGACACGCTCACACACACAGGAGCGTGCTACAGAGACACACACACAGGTGCTCCAGGCTGCAAAAGAGAGAGAGAGAGAGTGAGCAAGCGAGAGAGGGTGGGATGCATAAGGTAGAGAAGGCTTGTTTTTGTTTTCAGTTCTGTTTACAGTGATCGGTTCGTAGCCTGCATTGTTGCAGTGTTACTTTTCTTGGTGGTTTATTAAATTACGGATTTTTCAAATGTTCATTTTTTCCCCTGTGCTTAAAACTCATTAACTCTTTTAGGGCGGATGTCGACTTTTGTCGACAGGAGGGGTTGAAGGCGAATGTCGACAAAAGTCGACATCCAGGGATAGGGGGCGACAATCAGCTGTTAATGGCGACAAATCTCACTGTCACGTCACAGGCATTCCCTCTGTGCTTGGAGGAATGCTAGACTCGTTGACTCGGCAACTAAACCTTGCGTGTGCGTGAGTTGCGAAATGTAAACAATGGCAAGATGGCATCGACATGTGAAAAGGGAGCGAAGCAAATGCAGAAAAGAAAACACTCAGCAGATGATGTTTTGCACATTATCGCGGAGTCGGACTCTTGATTTTTCAGAATCGGATTTTATTGGCAGTGATCAGGAGATCGAGCAAGCGAGTGAGAAGCAGGCATCAGCTGATCAGACACCAGCCGATGCCGCGCCAGCGGATCTGCTGCCAGTTGAGTGCCTTCGCGCAGCCGATGCATCTACGGCAAGGTTCGCATGGGATAAATACACAGACATTGATCCGTTGAGAGCCGATCTGGCTACCGGAGTTTACAAGACGGCATGGCTTGCTATTGGACACGACAGATCACCAGCTGCTGTACTTCAGGCTGCTCTCTCCTGATGCTGCTTTTCAGCTACTGTCAGACGAGACAAACAGGTAGGCAGAGATTTTTTTTGAATCGCGGGCTGCGTTTGCATCGCATTCTCGTTTTTCAAAGTGGAAACCCACAACGAAAGACGAGATGAAGCGCGCTATGGCATTACAAATAGAGATGGGACAGAACTGGTGATAAAACTTCAGGGAGCATTGGTCCAAACGTGTTTTGTCCCCTGGTGGCTTAGGTACGTGCTGCTGCAAAGTTTTATTCACTTCTGTAATAAACAGAAGCAAATCCCATGGGGTGAGCCAGGCTATAATGCCATACATAAAGTTCATAAAGTTTCAGAAGATGAAAAGAGGTGACAATATGGTTTTCATGCAGGCAGAAAACTTGGTGGCAGTGGCATGGCACGATGGCAAATGGGTGACTTGTCTCTCTACAGTACACACTAACAATATATGTGAGAAAGTGCAGCAACAAACAATTGAAAAATAGGCACCAAAGCAACACATATTGTAAGGAGTGCAATGTGGCAATGACTGAAATTGGCTGCTTTGAGCGAGATCAGACTTTGCTGTGTAAAATGTATGTGATATGTATGTGAAATCATAGAGTATGCAGGCTCATACAACATGCAAGACAGTAACATTTGTCAAAAGTAAATATTTTTTGTTGATTTGATATGTTAAACAATTGCTTTGTGTTCTTTTTTAAAAAATGTTAGTTTTTGGAAAAATATTCAGCCCTGGGAGCAAAGAAACAAAAAAAAAATTAGCCCTAAAAGAGTTAAAAAAAAAAAAAGTGTTTTTAGCTAGCGGTTCCTAGCACTATAGCGTGAACTATTGCAGTGTTAGTTTTCTCTGTTGTTCAAGGTTTTCTCAGTGTTATTCAATGTTTTTACATTTAGTTTACTATTACGCTGTGCATTCTATGGTATACTTAACTTTATTTGTGCTTAAAAATTAAAAAAAATATATATTTACATACAGTTCGTACGGTCTAGAACGGATTAATTGTATTTACATACAGTCCTATGGGGGAAATTGCTTCGGTTTACGACCAGAGTTTTGGAACGAATTATGGTCGTGAACCAAGGTTCCACTGTATATGGATTTTTTGCACAGATCTGAAAACATATCAAGTAATGTTGTTTTAGGATAGAGTATTGGCGACCATCAGGTATTCTTTCTGACAGTCATTCTTTGCCCCTTGACAAGTCAACACCTAAAAACATAGGACTTGCACAGAGGATTCCTTAATGATGTGAATGTTCTTAGATTTACCATGTAGGTCAAATCTTCTGGGCCTAGTAGCTTTTTGCAGTTCTGTCTGTGCAAAATGAACCTATACCAGTAAGTAATTTTCTAGTGTAGTGGTTCCCAGCCTGCTGTCCACGGACCAGCGCCTTTTCAACAGTGTTATTTCTGTTAATGACAAATAAAGAGAAATATGTTGTTAATGAAAATAAAATAATTATTTAACTAAACTAAAATAACAAGGACAAATTGTGTGAAAACTAGAACTAAATGAAAATGAGAAAACAAAAACAAAACTAGTTTTAATTTTGCATTTTACCACACTAGTTTTTGTGTATAATGTACAGGCGAGCTTACAGTTGCCAATATATTTAATAAATATTTAAAACTGCACAGGATTTGCCAAGATTGAATAACCACCTCTACACTTCAAATTCAGTCAGTATTTAGACTGGAAAAAATTGCTAGCTTTATATGCTACAGAAGGTAGGAATTTCAGCAGTTCAGTAACCTTACTTTGCACATATATTACATACTAGCAGGAGTACCCGGCGTTGCTCGGGAATCTATAACTGGTGAATTTCCCAAATGAAAGAAACAGAACATAGAAATAGAACACAGTTTTCTGATTGACATTTTATTGTAATAGGTAATATAAGAGGTCATTCCAGAGCCTTTGGATACACTATATTTTTTGTTTTGCCTTGTGGTGCGAAAATGAACAAATTCTGAGGATTGCCCACTCTAGAACATGCTAAAGTAGAGTTGTCTGTGTGAAAAGCATGGATTTTCCAAATTGATGCCTTTAACTTGGAGTGATTGCCCTAGAGCCTTATTAATTCACATAGCAAAACCGAAACAAACAGGAAAGTGTAGCGGTTTGAAATCAAAGTGTAAATCATTCGGAATCAGCGGAATTGTTGGTCTGAAAACATTTTGACGTTTTGCGCAATGTTTCACGGCCTTGAAATAGACTTTTTTGTGGCATCGGAAGTGGAGTTGCTAATGGTACGTGTTTTTTTCGTTGGAATGGGTATATTAGTGAAAAGCAGGACAATTATAATGTGTTACATGGTATTACATATGAAATAAGCACCAGAGTGAGATGAATGTACGTTATTTTAAAAATGTCTGAAAGCGAACAAATAGTACCATTCAGTCAGAAAGAGCAAGACTGAAATTGTACTGTGAGTCAGAAAGCGAGCAAATAGCACCACAAATAAGGAAAGCCAGTCAAGCGCACTGGGTCGTTCACGTTTAACATCCATACAGCAGTTCCCCTTCACGTGATGAAAGTAGTCGGTTTTCTCATACTTGGACACTTCCGCCATCTCTTGGCAATTTAAAGAAACATTGGTAAAGAGCGATGTACAGGGACCAAACATTTGAAATCAAAGGGTAAATCATTCGGAATCAGCGGAATTCTTGGCATGAAAACATCTTGACGTCTTGCGAAATGTTTGAGACGGCCTTGAATTAGACTTTTTTGTGGCATCGGAAGTGGACTTTCTAATACTTTGTCTATTTTTTTGTGGCATGGATATATTACGGAAAAGCAGGACAATTATAATGTGTTATATGTTATTATGTACGGAATAAGCACCAGAGTGAGATGAATGTAAGTTATTTACAATACATCGGAAAGCGAACAGATAGCACCAGCAAGTCAGAAAGACTAAGACTGAAATCGTACTGTGAGTCGGAAAGCGAGCAAATAGCACCACAAATACGGAAAGCCAGTCATGCACACTGGGTCGTTCACGTTTTACATCCATATGGCATTTCCCTTTCACGCGATGAAAGCAGTCGGCCTTCTGATACTTGGACACTTCTGCAATCGGTTGGAAATTTAATGAAACATTGGTTGGGACCAAAGTGCCGCTAGATGGAGCCGCCGTTAACGTCTTTTGCAATGTGCGGCCATCTTGTCAATGATAAGTACGGGGACATGTGCCGAACTGTCAGTGAATAAGTGCCCTGTGCTTCACCACAAACATTTTTTCCAACCAAACATACCCCATGACCTCCTCCTGGTCACAAAGGAGCCCCATGCCCAGTTTGGTGGCGATCGGATGCCCGGTGCCGATTTGTATGGCGGACAAACAAACATACATACATACATACACATATACAGTTAAGTCCGTAAATATTTGGACAGAGACAACTTTTTTCTAATTTTGGTTATGTACATTAACACAAATTGAAATTTAAATGAAACAACTCAGATGCAGTTGCAGTGCAGACTTTCAGCTTTAATTCAGTGGGGTGAACAAAACGATTGCATAAAAATGTGAGGCAACTAAAGCATTTTTTTAACACAATCCCTTCATTTCAGGGGCTCAAAAGTAATTGGACAGTTGACTCAAAGGCTATTTCATGGGCAGTTGTGGGCAAATCCGTCGTTATGTCATTATCAATTAAGCAGATAAAAGGCCTGGAGTTGATTTGAGGTGTGGTGCTTGCATGTGGAAGATTTTGCTGTGAACAGACAACATACGGTCAAAGGAGCTCTCCATGCAGGTGAAAGAAGCCATCCTTAAGCTGTGAAAACAGAAAAAACTCATCCGAGAAATGGCTGCAATATTACGAGTGGCAAAATCTACAGTTTGGTACATCCTGAGAAAGAAAGCAAGCACTGGTGAACTCAGCAACGCAAAAAGACCTGGACGTCCACGGAAGACAACAGTGGTGGATGATCGCAGAATCATTTCCATGGTGAAGAGAAACCCCTTCACAACAGCCAACCAAGTGTACAACACTCTCCAGGGGGTAGGCATATGGATATCCAAGTCTACCATAAAGAGAAGACTGCATGAAAGTAAATACAGAGGGTATTTAAGCCTCAACAATAAAAAGGCTAGATTGGACTTTGCTAAAGAACATCTAAAAAAGCCAGCACAGTTCTGGAAAAACATTCTTTGGACAGATGAAACCAAGATCAACCTCTACCAGAATGATGGCAAGAAAAAAGTATGGAGAAGGCATGGAACAGCTCATTATCCAAAGCATACCATAATCACCTGTAAAACACGGTGGAGGCAGTGTGATGGCGTGGCCGTGCATGGCTGCCAGTGGCACTGGGACACTAGTGTTTATTGATGATGTGACACAGGACAGAAGCAGCCGAATGAATTCTGAGGTGTTCAGAGACCCACTGTCTGCTCAAATCCAGCTAAATGCAGTCAAATTGATTGGGCGGCGTTTCATGATACAGATGGACAATGACCCAAAACATACAGCCAAAGCAACCCAGGAGTTTATTAAAGCAAAAAAGTGAAAAATTCTTGAATGGCCAAGTCAGTCACCTGATCTTAACCCAATTGAGCATGCATTTTACTTGTTGAAGATTAAACTTCAGACAGAAAGGCCCACAAACAAACAGCAACTGAAAGCCACTTCAGCAAAGGTCTGGCAGAGCATTAAAAAGGAGGAAACCCAGCATCTGGTGATGTCCATGAGTTCAAGACTTCAGGCTGTCATTGCCAGCAAAGGGTTTTCAACCAAGTATTAGAAATGAACATTTTATTTCCAGTTATTTAATTTGTCCGATTACTTTTGAGCCCCTGAAATGAAGGGATTGTGTTCAAAAAATGCTTTAGTTGCTTCACATTTTTATGCAATCGTTTTGTTCACCCCACTGAATTAAAGCTGAAAGTCTGCACTTCAACTGCATCTGAGTTGTTTTATTTAAAATTCATTGTGGTAATGTACAGAACCAAAATTAGAAAAAAGTTGTCTCTGTCCAAATATTTATGGACCTAACTGTACATCGATTCTGCTTTATATATTAGATTTGTTTACAGTACCTTTTCTTTGACAGAGGAAGCAGATACGTAGCGTACAGTCAGTCTTATCAATTGAGCCAATGTTACACATATATATTTAATATTAGTCAGGTTATTAATACTAATGTTTTAACCTGGGTGATGCCATTTCACAGAGCTTCATCGATAGCATATAGATGGACTACAATAATCTTTACAATACTGCAGCATTCTAATTATATTAAAGTTTTTCACAGGGGATCATGATGTGCTGTGCTTGTGAGCTCATTAGCACTGTTAATTCTGAATTCTGCCATTCCGGTCAGAGTTTATTTTAACCAGAATAATGAATCAAATGTGCTCTATTGAAATAAACTCGCTCATTAAATCTGTGTGCAATAAACTTTGTCTAACATTGTTGTGCTTAACATACAATTCAATACAAGTAAAGCACTAGAACAAACTTATTCATGGCAGACTGCAATTTTGGTATGTCGTGCAAAAAAAAAAAAAAGGAAAAAAAAGAGTTTACATCTCTAATGTGACTTTCATGTTTGCTTTGCAGAGGCCCTTGAGGTCAGGCTGGGATTGTTAAATCTGAATTACAGTAATCCCTCCTCCATCGCGGGGGTTGCGTTCCAGAGCCACCCGCGAAATAAGAAAATCCGCGAAGTAGAAACCATGTGTTTATATGGTTATTTTTATATTGTCATGCTTGGGTCACAGATTTGCGCAGAAACACAGGAGGTTGTAGAGAGACAGGAACGTTATTCAAACACTGCAAACAAACATTTGTCTCTTTTTCAAAAGTTTAAACTGTGCTCCATGACAAGACAGAGATGACAGTTCCGTCTCACAATTAAAAGAATGCAAACATATTTTCCTCTTCAAAGGAGTGCCCGTCAGGAGCAGAGTCTGTCAGAAAGACAGAGGAAAGCAAACAAATCAATAGGGCTGTTTGCTTTTAAGTATGCGAAGCACCGCGGCACAAAGCTGTTGAAGGCGGCAGCTCACACCCCCTCCGTCAGGAGCAGAGAGAGAGAGCCAGAGAAAAACAAAGTCAAAAATCAATACGTGCCCTTTGAGCTTTTAAGTATGCGAAGCATGCGTAGCATGTCCTTCAGGAAGCAGCTGCACACAGAAGGTAGCAACGTCCCTATCGTCTAGGTGTGCGAACAGCCCCCCTGCTCACACCCCCCTACGTCAGCGCAAGAGAGAGAGAGAGAGAAAGTAAGTTGGGTAGCTTCTCAGCCATCTGCCAATAGCGTCCCTTGTATGAAATCAACTGGGCAAACCAACTGAGGAAGCATGTACCAGAAATTAAAAGACCCATTGTCCGCAGAAACCCGCGAAGCAGCGAAAAATCCGCGATATATATTTAAATATGCTTACATATAAAATCGGCGATGGAGTGAAGCCGCGAAAGGCGAAGCGCAATATAGTGAGGGATCACTGTAGATAGCAAAATGGTTGAAGTTATCCAGCGCTTGACCGTGAAACTAATAATGAAATCCGCTCTTATTCTATTCTTTGTTCATTATCACTGTCAGGGTTCCCACGCGTCCTGGAAAACCTGAAAATTTTGAGGGTTATTTTCCAGTCATTGAAATGACCTGGAAACTGATCGAAATGGCCAAATGTCCTGGAAATAATCTTTCTTGTCCTGGAATTTTATTTCTGTTTTTGCTTTTTAATTTTTCTGTTTGAAACAGCTTGCTGTTCGTAAGTCTAGATATGATGACAGCTGAGCTAGGTTGTGGCCTCTGCTGCGCAATGTCTCCACCTACTGAGACATGTATAGGCAATTATATTTATAAATGATTCTTTCACTGGTGGCTCATTTGATGGAGTATTGCCAAAGCCCCTCTTGCAGCATTGCAGAAATGCCAGGATGCGATATGTCCAATACCTTGATGATGAAAAAAACAAGAAAAAGGAAACTGAAAATGACAAGCAAAGAGAAGAGATCTGAAATCACAAAAGTGGCAGCAAAGAGACAGAAAATAATCACTAGCATTGAGGCAATGCAAGAAGAAGCAGATGCAATGGCAGAGAAGGCTGAGAGAAAACAGGACTTTACACTGCTCACAAAATCTAATGCCTATCGTAAAAGTGTTGCTGAAAACAAAAAAGAAAAAAAGAAAGAGGTCATCAGTCTGGATGCAGTTTTATCAGACCTCAAGGAGCAACACCAGCATTGTTTCTAAACCTAGGCCTACACCAGATGCCTTTTTCATAGGTTACACTACAGTGACTTATAGATTGTTTTTTTTTCCCAATATACTGGAGTTCAGGCTTTTGTCCTTTGTTCCTAGTATTCTTTCTAGTTTAACCAAGTTTTCAACTCAGGAATTGATGGCAAGGCTGTCATGATTTAAAATGGATATATTTTGCTTCTTTTCCCACAAGGATAAGTTTTTTATTATAATCTTTGTCGTTGACTTATGCAAATTCTACAGCTGCTGTATTCCCAGTAAAGCTACCAGTTGAAAGTTAACTCTGACTTTGTTTTGTCGCGTGCCAATTGTTGCATATATTAGTGTTATAGGCATCATACACATGATATAGGCAATAAATTAGCTTTATGCAGTTTTGTTTAATACAAACATTGTACATAAATTTATTTGATACAAACAATGACATAATATGTAATATGCAAGTAACTTTTACTGAAATTAGGTCACTATGGTAGCCTATTTCATGGTGTCATCAACAGCTCTATACTGAACATTATGGAATTGCTCAGTATATGTCAGTGTTTGGATAGTTTTCCACAATCCAAGAGGCATTTATTTCTTTAAAAGAGTTTTGCAGTTTAAAACAGTGTGTAACAAAAAGAGGTCAAACAACTCCATTATACATCAGTGCATTAATTGGTGTTGCCTTTATGTAATTTAGCATATTGGTGACACTAAGTCCCTGCATAATCAAAGAGAAATTAAAATGGCGTTAAGCCTGCGACTAAAGTGTATGACTGTATGACCAGATCCTGTCATGAATTTCCGGAAAAAGCTCCTGGAAATGTCCTGGAAAATGATTCCTTAAAAAGAGTGGGAACCCTGCACTGTGGGTGATTGGAACATCTCCATTTATATCCCTGCATGTAATTGTTCAAAACTTATTTGTTCATAGCCTTTTTCTTTTTTTCTGTTTCTTAAACTGATTTTTAATTTTGACTTTCAAATATTAATGTTTGATAATAGTTTGTATTCTGTGTTATTGTCATGTTTGCTTTTATTTTTTTGTATTCCTTTGGCTATTTGTAAAGTGCTTTGAGTGTTTAAAAGGCGCTACATAAACTAAATGTATTATTACTACACAGTGTCATGACCTCAGGTTTGATTTCTAGTCTGGTCGGTGTCTATTTGGAGTTTGCATGTTCTCCCTGAATCCCAGAAAAAAGCGCCCAGTCATATAAGCGCACGGGAAATAACCATACACTGAAAAATGCGCACACGGAAAAAACTACACACGGGAAAAACCGCACATGGAAGAATACGCATATGGTAAAGTGAGCATGCAGAAAAAAGCACACGGTGGCGACATACAACTATTACAAATATAAAAGATACTCCACCTATACTGCTAGACATTTTTTATAATAATAAAACAATGACTGGTTTGCTCTTGTACAATGTCTCTGTTCTTCGTTTTCATTAAGGAATGGCACTTTGTTCATCGATTCTCACGGCACCTCCAAGTATCTATTCCATTTGTTGTGCAAAAACGCAGATATTCAGATCCCTTGTAACCGAGAATTTGCTTGCGTTTCTGACTGGTCGAAAATTCCATCTCGCTTATTCAAAAAAAAAAAAAAAAAAAATGTCGACTTGCCTTGCTCGAAAGTTAGGGAAGATTAAAGAAAACTCTGTGTGGCCTATTTATAGGACAACCTTTACTTACTTGCCGTAATCAAAACTATAAAACCCTAATTTGCCTACCTGTAGAATAAGAAAGTATAATAGAAATTCTGAAAACTATTGTAAAGAATAATAATTTCCTAGAAATGGTAATTTATGCACAACAATGACAGTAATAAAGGGATTAATGACTATTTTATTTTATGGACCATCCAACAGCCCACTACCCCAATTAGCACAAATTAAAACATACAAGCTTATAAATACATTTAGTGAACAATTATACAATTTCGTTTATTGCGATATATAATTTTTTTTTCTTCTTTGCATATGCGCATTTGCCGTATGCACATTTTTCCATGAGCGCATTTATCCACGTGCGGTTTTTCCCGTGTGCGCATTTTTCCATGTGCGGTTATTTCCCATGCGCTTCTTTCCGGTCACCGTTCTCCCCTTGTGTGTAATGACTAGGTTTACATAACTTCAGATGTTGTTTTAATAGCTGAATATTAGAAGTGGTCAGTAAGTACTCTCAATTGCCAAAATACGATTATTCCTATATGTGTTGTTAAATTACATCTTCCCACTTTAAGCTCACAGGGAGGTGTCCACATTGTGCATGTTATTTATGAAGTGAATTATCTGAGATGCTTCTATAACAGACTATCAGTATTTAAATGTTGTGCTTATAGAAATGCACAATATACATGGAAAAACTTTCATCTCTATTTCTGCTATTGTTTTTATTAACACAGTTCAAGTAGTGACTTCGACAGTATTTCAAAAAAATAAACTAGGTAAGAATTCCTTGGAAAAATACACTTTCAAAGCTTTGAAATGGGTAGATGATACATAGTCTCCATCAGGAAATGTCAAAAATAAATATAAAATCAGAGTATATGTGTTCGGTGACCTTACTGTTCAGAAAGTAACGCGAAACGTGTGTAAATTGCAATACCAGCAAAAAGTCAGATGGCGCAGTGTGTTCAAGTTGGAATGTGACGTCGGAGTCTCTGTTTACTATGAATATGTGACAGCAAGCCACTTTGCAGGTCCTACAGGATCAATGTGCGTGCTTCGATGTTTGAAATTCAAGTGTTGCATCTTCCCCATTATAACGATGCAATACATTTTAAAGGTCTCACATACCATTTTCTTTTTTTTTTTTTTTTTCTTTTTGCACCTTCACAACAACATCAGAATATACGCATGCACAGTGTATTCAGTGTATTTGAGCCACAGAGAAAAAAAATAAGAACACAGTGAAAAGTTTCTGTTCTTTCAGACAACTTACGTGTGCTTGTACTCACCTCTAAAGTTGTATTAATCATCCTACTTACTGAGCTTGCTCTGTCATTCTTAATTGTGCATATCTTTCTCTCTAGAGCCCTGCTGGCATCCACACATGTCAATCACAACATCTACATCACTGAAGTTAAGACTGGCAAGTGCATCCACTCCTTGGTAGGCCATCGACGCACACCCTGGTGTGTGACCTTCCATCCCACGATTCCAGGTCTTGTGGCGTCTGGATGTCTGGATGGGGAAGTTCGCATCTGGGATTTGCATGTAAGTACTACAATTCATATTGCAAGAGCAATGGTGATTTATTTTGAGACTGTTGAAATCAAGTCCTGTTTTAATTATGACATTGTTATTCATCAGATGTTATGCTGAGATTTTTCTATAAACATTTAGAAGTTTGTACTTACTGTATTATGTACATCTCTTGTTTCTGTCAGGAGTGGACCAGTTACATCTGTGGAGGTGCTAGGGTAATGCCAGTCTTTAGAGCAGATGTGTGTAGATAAAAGAAGAGTTGCTGAATCTCTTTAAACTTATAACTGAACTGCTTTTTTTTATTAGGGAGGCAGTGAGAGCTGGTTCACTGAAAGCAATGTGGCCATTGCATCATTGGCCTTCCATCCCACTGCACAGCTGCTTTTGATTGCAACAAACAATGAAATTCATTTCTGGGACTGGAGTCGCAGAGAGCCTTTTGCAGTGGTGAAAACTGCAAGTGACATGGAGCGTGTGAGGTAAGAATACAGTAGAATTTTACTTCAGCAATCGTATATATTCTGTCAACAGTGGTTATGAGTTAACTTTCCAAGTATGTGTAGTATGCTTAGTAAGAACGCAGTATAGTTTGGAGCTATGGATGATTGTGTGGGTGTTAGTGAATTAATGTTACAGATGGACATATGCATATAGTTGGAATAAAGGTTTCCAGCCAGCTGTAACGGCAGCAGCATTTGTGTTTTTTTTAACCTTCAGGCAGGCTTATTTTGGTTGTCAGCATGTAAATAAGGAAGCAGAGTTATTTTGGAAGACCTGATTTTGGTGTGTCGAACAAATGTGTACTGTCCTGGCTTTTGCCTGTGATGAGAAATATGGTGGCCTCATGTGTTCGACTGGAGAATTGCTCTTTGACTAAATCCTGTTCATTTCATAAGTCTGCTTGCTGAACTTCTGAGACATAAGAACATAAAAAAATTGACAAATGAGAGGAAACCATTCAGTCCATTAAGATATTTTTGTTTACCTCACATGTAAGCTGCTAGTCAAGGTTTCTGCTTCAACTACATTGCTCAGTTTGCTGCAGATTCCCTACATTCTTAGCTTAAAGAAGTATGTCCAGGCTTCAGTCCTAAATGTACTTCCCATTAACTTCCACTGGTGTCCTGGAGTATGTGATTCAACATGAAGTTGAAGGAATCATGCTGTATCAATGCCTTTGAGAATTTTGAAGACCTGAATTAGGTCCCCACACAGTCTTCTCTGCTCAAGACTTGACAAGTTTAATTCTCTAAATCTCTTGGCGTATGATGAGCAGTTAGTTGCTCTCCTCTGCACACCTTTAAGTGCTGTTATGTACTTCTTGTTAGTGGTGTGACAAGAGTTGCACACAGTACTACAGATGTGGACACACTAATGTGTTATGAATTATATCCCTTCAGACTCAATGTTTACAAAGTACAGGGCTAATAATTTTTCATTTTTGTCTTTCAGGTTGGTAAGGTTTGATCCACTTGGACATAGTCTGCTTACAGCCATTGTCAACCCTTCTAACCAGCAGGTAAATAACTTGACATTTAACAGTAGCTTGTTTTGTTTGCCATGGACAGCTTTATGCTGTTCATCTAAACTCCTTACAGATTTTTATTTTATTTTATTGCAGAGAGCCCTGATGGGTAGTTACTCTGTTTTTTAGATTTATGTATTTGTCTAGCTTCTATAGCCCTGCAAGCAGATCCTTCAACTTAAAGGGAAAACTTGGGGGTTGGTGGCAGGATTGGCATTAAAGCCACCATAAAAAACCTTGCATTGTTCCACTCCATTTGAACTATTGTGGTGCTGAGGTGTCACCCATTGCATGGCTGCGCTCAGGTCCTAATCTGGGATCCTGAGGTGGTTCGTCGTGTTGTGGGTGCAGCAACATGCTGTATCAATGTGTGCTCCCAACCTCCCTTTTTCTCTCTCTCTCTCTATTGTGTTTTGTAGTGTTAGGTTTCACAGTTGTCCCAAATAATGCAGTGTCTTATAATTAGCTATTTTCATCCCAAGTAATGATCTGTTGCGTAAACTAATCTTTGCACTCCTTGTATAACATTTGTTCTACGTTCTTGTCCACTGTGTTTTCAGAATGAAGATGATTCAGAGATTCCTATGGAGAGTGTGGAGATACCCCACTATCGCCAACGTTCCTTTCTGCCCTCTCAGCCAGTGCGTCGTACTCCTCTCTTGCACAATTTTCTGCACATGCTGTCTTCAAGAAGCTCCGCAACTCAGGCAGGGGAACAGAACCAAAGTGATGATGGACCCACTCCTGTGGATCTGCCTGTTTCAGATAGTGGCCGTTATACTTCTTCTGTTAGGAACCTGCCCCCACACCAAGGCTGTGTGCAGCACCTTGGCATGGTCTGTTTCTGTAGCCACTGCTCTGTGGTACGTCCATCGTCTTCCTCTCCTCTTCCGAATGAGGAGGTTCCTGCCTCAGCTTCTGCAGACCTCCCTGCTGCCTCCACTTTCTCCTCTGCTCGGACAGAACCTCGACAAGATCAGCGAAACAGTGATAGACCTTCAGCTTTTAGCAGTGTGCATAGCAGCTCAGCTGGTAACACTTTAAGGAACCTTTCTACTGCACCTGGCCGTAGGGGTCTTACTGGACTTATGACAAGCCCACCTTTAGTGCACCAGCAATTGAACACAGACACTTCTAGTCGGCTTGCAAGTACTGATTGGACAGGAAGCATGCTGAACATTCGCACAGAATCAGTACCTCCACCTAGAACTAGTGCCTCTTCAGTCAGCCTGCTGTCTGTTTTGAGGCAGCAGGAGGGCAGCTCTCAGTCTCCTGTGTACACGTCTGCAACAGAAGCTCGGGGATTTCAGGGTCCCAGCAGTACTGGCCCTACAGCTCATGGCAGCCAGCATCCTCTAGGAGAGGTCAATCAGTGTGGTCAGGTGCCCATGCATAATGTTCTCCAGTGTAACCTGAGCCGCTATTTCATTGAGTATGATCACATGCAGCACATTGATCATAGTGCAAATAGTGAATCTAGCCAGTCCCAGCAAACCCAGGAGCTTCTTAACAATAATATAGATCCTGATCGGCCAGGCCCTTCTCACTATCAGCCTCCTCACAGTAGTGACAATAACTCTGGCATGATTAGGGGGCATGTGAACCGCTGCAGGGCCTGCCATAACTTGCTTACTTTCAACCCAGACACACAACGATGGGAAAGGACTGGCCAGGAGCCCCCTTCTACTGCTGAAGAGAACACTTCGCTTCAAGCACCTAATCAGGCATTTGAGAATTTAATGGGACAGGGACAATCTGCTGATAGGAGAAGCTTTGAAGGAAATGTTGGAGTCACTGGGGGAGAAAGCAACTTCTCTAGACCGGGTCCTACCAATCTGCAGGCAGAACAGACTGTTGGGCTAGTGTATAATCAAGAAACTGGGCAGTGGGAACGTGTGTTTGGGCAGTCGGCCACAGGCCGTAGTGGAAATGTAACACAAGAGGCCTTAAACCAAGAAATGCCTGAAGAAAGCTCTGATGAAGATTCTCTGAGGAGGTAAGGACTACTGGGGGATAAGATATGAGGGAGGAAATGCTGGTGAAGATGGCAGAGTAAAGACACTTGAAAAAATGAAACACAGATTGACTTAAAAAGAAAACAGGACTTGCTTTGCATTGCTTTGTGCTTGACACAATAAATAGTTAGAAAGTTCTTCAGACAGTTAATTATAAACTCCAGCCAAGATGAAGGACTCTTCAAATGCTTCATGGCCAATTTGTAGAATGTCAGAGAAGTGGTCTGCCGAGTGGTTGTATTAGAAGGCAATAAGGTTTCAGTTCCGAGTGATTGGGAACTGGTGGTTTCAATCTTTAATGGAGTCATTCCAAATAGCCTCAGCACATTTACTATAGTTTCATTTTACTTGTTTGGAGAAAACTATATTAGGAGGATCTGAATTTTTTTTAAAATTACACTTTTTAATTGAGTCCTACACTTCAGGATTTGAGGTGTCCATACTTTGCTTTGTGATAACTATGGGTAATATTGCATTTTTTTAGCAGGTAAACAGGAGTAAAAAAAAAAGTAACAGTAATTATTTGAGAGAAGATGCAGAGCCTTTAATTGGTGTAATTATTGTTTGTTATCTATAAGGATGAATTTGTTAAGCTTTTTGATGGGACTCACGGGAGCCCAAAAAGGAGTGCCATAATATTTCAGGTTATCTTTTTCTAGCTTTGTCTGTTAATTACACATTTTTCTGGTGACTATGCTAAATACCTCAGAACGTTTAGCATAGCTTGCATTGCAAATTAATTTGTAGCAGTTGTATGACCTCAGTAGTACTATTGATAGCATGCCCCTCTTAGTCATGTTTAAAATCAGTACAGCTGTTTTGGAGCCACCTTCTCTAAATATGATTAATTTGGTGATGCTTCTGACATTCGTTTCTGATTAAAAACTTAAAAAAAAAATCTAGCCTCTTTTGAAAATTTTTCATGTTTTTGCTGTAGAAGTTCAGTAATATACTCATGTACAGAGTACAGTGAAATTTTCATTTCAATAGACAAAGAAAATATTGCTATTCTCCAGTGCCAGGATAAAGAAAATCATTTTTGTATGTGCTAACAAGTAATTCTTGAGTGAGACAAATGAAAACCCTAAAATTGCAATAGACATTCTAACATGGTACCATTGTCATGTAAGTTGGCAACATTGGTGCAGATGAACAAATTGATACCATAGTAGCGGTTCAAAAATGTCAACCCCAGTGAAAACTTGAACCAAAGGGGAGTCACAGCATTCTGCAATCTTCTGTTTGAGCAGCAAATGAAGGTTCATTACGGTGATGCATGTCTGTCACTTTAGCTAGTGTACAAGTGAGTTGGGAGTTCCAAAATGGTGTAAGTTCTGTGATAGACTCTCCTTGACCAGGTCAGATGCACTGAGTGGTGACAACAGAGTTGATTGCACACACTGAGCTTTCTCCTTCGACCTGCAGTCAAATCCAAAGAACATGGAGTTCAAAGTAAAGGTGTCTTGTTGCAACATGACAATTCTCGCCCCATACTGCCTGTTCAACTGTTACAACCATTGAGGACCTGCACTTTGATTGTCTTCCATATCCGCCATTCTCATCAGACCTCACCTCCATGATTACCACATCTTTGGACGATTCAAAGAGGCGGTGGGCGGAAAGACTTCTTAATTGAATGAAGAGATGCAATAGATGGTCAATGGGTGACTGTGCATGCAACCTTTTTTATTTCTAGAGGAATTCATGAATTTTTTAAGCACTGGGGGACTTGTATAGAATGCCATGGAGATTATGTTGAAAAGTGATATAGTTGTAGTTCACCTTTGCTTCAATAAATTATATGAAAGTAAATAAGGTTTTTCATTTGACTCACCCTCTCATGTTGCACATTTTTAAGTGCTATATTTACAATTTTTGGAATTTAAATATCCAGTGATTGACATACACAATCATAAAGAAAAAACATGGAACATAAACATACTAGACTGCACATGTTAACTCACTTCAAAAAGTTTGATCAATCGCTCACCCTGAACGATGCATGGATTTAAATTAAAAATGTGGTCTAAGATTGAGGTGCATATTTGAAAATGACTTTGTATGCCGCCACATTTGTTGGATACTCATTTTTATTGTCTATAGTTGGGTAGGATTTCTGCTTGATTAAGTTGCATGGGATATGGTAATATTTCATTTTCAGCAGTGTATTTGTCTAGGTTGGATGAGCTTATTCTACCAGTGTTTTAATTTTTGTTATAATGGGAGCAAGTGAGGTGTATTTTGAAATTTTACTTATGTTTTAAATTTTATTATAAATGTGGTCTTGGCATCCCTGTTAAAACTTGTTTAATAACTAAACTGGACCTACACATCTGCACACTGTATTTTATTTTTCTCCTTTATGATGCACTTGAGTTACCCTTTTGTGTGCATCAGTATGTAGGCTGAAATTGGTCATTCTGACAAACTATGCCAGCCTTGACCAGAATGTCTCCCACAATTACCCCATCTGTTCTTCCTTCAAGTGCATTTTAATTTCACTATTATCACACGTTTTGTTTAGTTTACTCTGTTTTTCAAGTATTTTGCCTCTTTTTGATGGTTTGTGATTTCAGTTTCCAGTAGGTGGCAGTGTCTTCCCAGAAAAATTTCCCACATATATACAACCCCCCACTATTTTATCTCTTTCTCTCTCTCTCTCTCTCTTTCTCTCTCTCTCTCTCTCTTTTTAATGATTTACTGTGAATGTCACAGATGTCCAGCAAGCTGCTGTTCATTTGCTATTGTAGTATTCTGGGTATCACAGTTTATCATTGATATATCTGAGAAATCCTTTAAATTGTGCAAGTGAGTGAAAATGTTTGATGTTACTGCTGTCAGTAGCATGCACTTGTTAAGCTTTTTATACCGTTTGTGTTTATTTATTCTGAAGTTTAGCAGAAATCAGACATAACAATTCACATCATTGCTCTTTGAAAAATGGGCTAATGCTGGAGAATCACTTGCTGGCTTGCCTGTGTTGTCTAATGGTTTAGCATGTATTTTGCTCTGTTACAGGAGGCTGTTAGAGTCTTCACTCATGTCTTTCTCTCGACATGACATACCCGGATCCCGTGACCACCCCATTTATCCTGACCCTGCAAGGTAAGCCATGATGTGTATGAGAAACTGAATTCTAGTATTAGGCCCATCTATTTGAGTCCTGCTCATCCTTGTATTTCCTTTCAGGGCCTTGACAAGTTGTTAGTTATTAGTTTTTCCAAGTAGACATACTTGGATCCGCATAAATCTTGTCATTAGGGGTAGTCTCGGTGACTTCATTTTTGAAACCTGAAGGAACCTGTTGGAGTGGCAGTAGTTCAATGCCAGTGAATTTTCATGTCAACCTGTGGCTTGTCATACAGCTGAGCCTACATATGCACATATGTATGTGATATGGGCATATATATACTGTATATACTTTTTATTTCATGAAGTTAAAATTAAAGTGGATTTATGAATCCTGTAAAGCACTTTCTGAAATGTTCCAAGATGTGCTGCCTGGCTGATCACCTTATTGCCACTTCAGTTACTGCATAGATGGCTGTTACATGTTTTCTTCACTTTTTCATTTCAGACTCTCTCCTGCTGCCTATTATGCCCAACGTATGATCCAGTACCTATCGCGACGTGACAACATTCGCCAACGCTCCCTACGCTACCAGCAGAACAGGCTGCGGCCATCTTCTGAGAGTCCTGCCAGTAACACTAATAATCAATCTGTGGAAAACAATGAAGTGGACTTTGAGGAATTTGAGTAAGTTCTTTGATGCTTCCGTGATAGTGACCTGTTTGTGTAAAGTACAGTGGGGGAAATAACGATTTGATCCCCTGCTGAATTTGTAAGTTTGCTCACTTACAAAGAAATGAACAGTCTAATATTTTTATGGTAGTTTCATTTTAATGGAGAGAGACAGAATATCAACCAAAAATCCAGAAAAAAACACATTATGTAAAAGTTATGAACTAAATTGCATGTCATAGATACTGCTCATTTCTTTATAAGTGAGCAAACTTCAGCAGGGGATCAAATGATTATTTTCCCCCACTGTATATGTGTGGTGGAGGTGATACTATGTTAATTGATTAGGCTTTAATTAAGCAACTTTATATAACTGAGACAGGTTTTTTCCCCTCTTAATTAACCTCCTTAGTCAACAAGTACACTGTGAGGTTACTGTGAAAATATTGATGTCAGAATCTTGTACCTGTAGTATTTTTTACCATTTTAGAACCTAATTTTTTCTTAAAATTATTTTGAAAAGATATTTTTTGAAAGCTATACAATAAATAGTATATTTTTGGTGGTCATAGCCAGTGAACTTTAGAAGACAATGATAGTGATAGTTTCAGAAGAGTTTAGAGTACATATACCATTACTTTTAAGTGTAAGTTAGTGAATGATTTTTTTTTTACTACCATTTTAATACTAAGAGGGATTTCATCTTTGTTTAGTGTTTGCTAATTCAGCAGCAGCTTCTGGTGTACTGGAGTTTCTGTTGAAAGCCTGGAGTTTGATTCTACTGACTTATTATGCCATTAAAGCTGCAGTACTGCATTGGAGCATTTCACTGTTTACATAATAAAATTGTTAAAAGAGATTTTTGCAGATGATTGCTGACTTTTTTTTTATTTATGTGTCATTCCCTATTCATGTTAGTTCCATCTTAGTTAACATTCTTGAAAATGCTGTCTGACCATACTAAAAATGTGGCTGATAAATGCAGTTTTTCTAAGGTTAGTATCATGTACAAAAGCAGTGGAATTTCTGTTGTAATTTAGTAACTTTTATGTTGTTCCTTAGTTCACGTTCAGGATGAGCTACAGAATATCAATTTGAAAGTTTATCAACTGATTTTAAAGTATTCCAACAGTTCTTTCTGGAATTCTAGAATAAACCAAGAAATCTGAATTAGAAGATGCTATTCCCATAAATTATCAAAGGAAATCTGGCCTGGTGACTTAATTATTCATTTCAATGAGTGAAATACCAGTGTGATTAGATTTAAAACTTTCTATATTTCTTCTCCAAGATAAACTAATTGGTTGGGCTAGTATTGTTTTTTTTCATAATATCTTGCTCATGATAAAGTACCAGCCATCAGGTCTATATTTGTTTTCTTGTACAAGACAGACCAGGGGCCTCATGTCTAACGCCTTGTGTACACTAAAGTCAGACAAAACTAGAAATGTGCATATGCAAATTCAGATTCATAAAACTCTGCATAAATAAAGATCTACGCACCTTATATAAATCCCAATCAATGTGAATTTTGATGCACATGCATGAGCCTACAGCCCCACCCCAAGTCCTCCCAGAATTTCTCCTATTTGAATAAACAGATCAATATAAATAGCTCCTTCCATTCTGTGTTTTGTTAAAAGACAATGACAAAAAAAGAAAAAAATGAAGAATTTCAACAATGTGAAATAAAGGCCATATTCAGTGAAGTGGAAGCAAGAAAAAAATATACTATTTGGTAGCTTAAGCAGTGGTATAAGCAACAAAAGGAAATTGATGGAGTGACACAGTGTGGCGCAGGCACTCAAAAGTTCATGTTCAGAAAGTCTCACAGTGTCCAAAATAAAAAAAGAGGTCGTTAGATATTAAAGTTAACATGAAAAGGTGAATTGCAGCCCACCATCTTGGAGTGTCAGTACCACAGGTGGAGGTAGTGGAATTCCAGGGCTCACACTGTTTGAGCAGCAAGCTGTTGCAATTATTGTTGAGACACTTATGTATCTCGCTACAACATTAATGAGACACATTTTCACATCACGGATAATTTTCACATTAATAGAGTGGAAATGCTTTCTATTTACATAAGCAAATTCATTCTCTGAAGGCGCCTTTATAGCAGCGTGCTTGCAATCGATCGCTTCAATTACATTTGGAAATCCGGACGTTGCTGTGAATTGTGCTTTAATGTTTGCCCATTCCAACACAGTGTAAGGAAATCTTATATCTGGATGAGAAGCAGATAATACCATCCCATAAACATGGCATGCCGTGACTCACTGGTGACTGAGAAATACTTGATCAGTCAGCAAGTTCACATTGAAAAGCTCCTGTGGCTAAAAGCCTGACCGTGGACAGAACTTGCAAAGGAGCATGTAGAACACAATTCCTCAAAGTCTGCCTTTGTAAAGCTGTCCCCAATTCAGCGCACAGCTCCAAGAGGATAGCTGTTTGAAATCTAAATAGACTTAGAAGCCAGTCATCATCATGGGAAAGGAAATCAATATGATCTGTAAACACGCACTGTGTTTGAATTCTTCAATTTTTTATTCTTCTAACGCTAAAGCAGACATAGTAGTTGTAATAGTTATGCCATTCTATGCACCATTACAGTGCTACAGATTGATTACAATCAAGTGCTTTAAATTTGTAAACAATATGCAATTAATTTTGGCATATTTGATAAAGCATGCTTCATGGATGCAAATATAAAAAGAAATGAAAAACACATAGAAACAGTAGCACTGCTTTGATGCTGAGTGACTCCCGTTTACAAAACAGCTAAAACGTGTGTGTGCAATTTTTTTTGAGTCAGCCGTGAAAATGTATGTAACATTACCCCAAGTTTAGTTTTACATATCTCAATATGAGCATCGAAACTGGTGTACACAACATTTTTGTGCATATGCACCATCTATACATTGAGGCCCCAGATGTTTTGTACACTTTTGAATTTATGGTGATGATGCAGTCGTGACTTACTTCATCAATAATCATGATGCACCAGGTTCCATAGGTAGCTATGGATGTTTAACCCCAACATGATTTACACTGTATGGCAGAAATATGGTATACAGTACTTTAGATCATCATTATTTAATTCCTTTATTACCTTGACATTGGCATCTGTTTTTGTAGGGACTGCTCTTCATCTTTCTGTACAAAATACTTTATTTTCCAGACCTCTATTGTTGGTACTTTTTTTTTTGCATTTTACAAAACTTCAATCAGGTCTCTTTATGGTGAGCACAGGAGGGTTGCTTGTTTTGTTTTTGTTTTTGTAGTTATGCTTTCAAAAACTGAATTGAAGAATACATTGTGAGATCTTACCTCTGGATTGTGGAAGCTGTTCATGATTGTTGTGGCAGATACAAAAAAAAATGAGAGTTTTAAGGAAAACCCTAGTCTTCAGTTATGCTTTCTCCAGTTGACCTAATCATCACTGATACTAGGTTACAACAGAGTTTAACTTATTTTTTGTGATGATATAAATCATTGAATCATTTATTTATTTTGCCAAATCACTGTGCTCTGGTTCAGATTGAAATCTTCTTTTGCCATTATGGCGTTTGACTGGTCTTCTTGTATTTGAGTGCGTTTAACTCTCAGTACAGAGCCAATCCAGAGGAAAGCCTAAATTTAGCACTGCAAATTTACAGCCATTTCAGTAGTTTATCATAAAGGCCACATCAGCCAAAAAGAAACATCTAGCAAATAATTGTCTCAGTGCTTGTGCTTAACTCACATGTGATGGCAGAGCACATAACAATAAATAGCCTATAATGGTTTGTGGAAGTACCCAGAAATAAGATATAGAATGTTTATTTTTTTTACTTGTAATGAAACATTTGTCACCCATTCCAAGTAGTAATGGAGGGCATTGTATGTATCTGTCTGTATGCTTTTTGTACCTAGCTTGACTAGGCATGACATTACTTTTGCAGGTTAATTTCTCTGATTCCTGCCCACCCCAGTTAATTTTTTGCACACTTAAGTCTTTTTTTTTTTTCTGGAACTAACTTGCTCTTCCCAAAAGAACTTGAGTTATGCACTTTTTGAGAAGTGGAAACAGCAATTAAGGGTTGATATCTATACATTCCAGAGGATGGCAACAAATTTGTGTTACATTCAGTAAATAAAAGAAAACTTATTTTGTGGAAGGACTTTTTTTAGCTGCTCCATGATGGTTTGTGGCACAGGATTAAAAGTTATACAGTAAACACACAGGAAACTTTTTTCATGTGTCAATAATTATAAATTTTAATGTGAAACTAGACTGGATAAGCATCATTACTGAGCAGTTACCAGATGTGTGCTAAGTGATAAGATTAGCCACATCTCTCAGCATAAGCATTCTGACTTCGCCTGATGTGTCTTTTGAAACCTTCTACCAGGGGAGTCTTGGTCTCAGTATCCTAGCTGATTTGCATGGCAATGACTTAACAGTCTTCAGCTACTGCAGTAATGCAAATAATTTTAAGAACCACTCATTTAAAGAATTTGCATAGAAGTAAAGATGCTGAGCACAGTTTCTCTTCTGACATGTTCTGTGAATAATCACAAGAGTATATTTCTGCTTCAGAAAGTATTTTTACCAGTGAAACATTTACTAGTGCATAAATATCTTTATTAGCTAATATTTTCATCCAAGTGCATTAGTAGGGTTTCAGTACAGTAGATCTATTACTGTCTAGAAAAAGTGAATTTCTTTCAAACATAAACCATCAGGTCTACATCCTTCCCTTCATTCATTCGTTCATTCATTTAATTTGCTGTCTCTAGGCTCTGGTTCACATTTGCAGCCTATTCCAGGAATTTATTGGTAAGTTCTCTGAGTGCCTACATCTGTAAACGAAGTTAGATCAAGAATCATAGGAAAATAAATCCGACAATTTCTCAGTATAAAACCCAGCTAATTTCTAGGAGTTTTGCAGGCTGACCTGTGTGAATAAAGTAAGAAAATTACAGTGTAGAGCGCACAAAGTATCATGACAGCCTGATTTATGATGTGCTGATGTTCATGTTGGCGAGAAAGTTATAAGGTACCCGAGCAATGACTAATTAGTCTTCCTTGGTCGCTTAGCAGAACCATTTTAGCTTTTTGAAAAGTATCTGAAAATCAGGTGGATTTTGAAACATAACAGTACTTCTCGTTGCAAAGCTGCCTTTTATATTGTTTGCCATTAGTGACTGGAACATTGTGCCTCTGGTTATTGTCAAACAGCGGGGAGTCTGAGGATGTTGACACCTTATGGAAGATTATGGCACATTTTATGTAACAGAAAAGTATATCTTCGCAATTTCTGAAGCTTATTGGATTGATTCCATCATTAAGGTTTTAGCTAAAGTTTTATAGCCAATTGCCCTTCTCTGACACTAACCCTCTGTATTTATTTGAGTTTGGGACCAGCACGGTTTTTTTTTTTTGTTAGTTTTTTTTTTTTCTTTTCTTTTCTTTATTTCACCTTATACAATTTCTTGTATTAGGAATTTGTTAGTTTTCGCATACCCCTTGGGGTTAGAGCACAGGGTCAGCCATTGTGCAGTGCCCCTGGAGCAATTACAGGTTAAGGGTCTTGCTCAAGGGGCCAGCAGAGTAGGATCTGTTTTGGCACTGATGGGGATTCGAACCGGCAACCATCTGGATACCAGCACAGATCCTTAGCCTCAGAGCCACCACTCCGCGCCGTTTGCCCCCAGGTGGCTAGATTGTAACAATAAAGGGGCAGTCACATAAAATACATCCTTATATCCTTCCTTCATATTTGATTCTGCTGCTTTTTAATAATTATATCATTAGTGGTGTGTCTCTAAAACATATTTGTGATTTAAGTGCATTATATTAAATAACCATAAAAAGCAGTAAATGACCAAAAGTCAGTGACTAGTTTGTGGAAACTCCCATGTTCTTAACAACTGTAACTGACACGATGCTTTATTTCTTTTATTTATTCCTGTACTCACCATTTAGTATTGTCCACTGTCCCTAAGGGTTTGAGCTAAATGTGTAATTTCTCATGGAGTGCCGCAGCAGATGTCATCTGGAAGAGTAAATAAATAATGTCATGTGCATTTCATACATAAGATGTACAGGATATAACCACCAAGAAGTCAATAATGTTAGTTTAACAGGAGTGTCCTTTAATGAAGCCTCTAATTGTCCTCTAGAGCCCCATTTTCCATTAAACGTTCATCCTCCTACTTACCTTTCCATCATGTAATCCAATACAATAAGATTTGCTGTAGCTTAGCAGTCTAGCATTTTTAAATTTGTAGTTTTTTTTCTTTCTTGGTGCTGTACTCAGGGATTTATTTAATATCATCATCAGCATAGCACACACATTTTTACATGCTATAAATGATGTGTGGTGATTGTCTGTTTCATTTTTTTTGTGTACAGTTTTAGTGCTCCTGGCTTTTAATAACCTGTTCCTTACTGAATGTAGGTTAGTGACTAGCAGACACTTATGGTCTTCAGGGACCAATAAGCAATTTTCTTTCCTGGATCAAAGCTGTTAAGAGTCTGATGAAAATACTGTTAAATGACTACATAAATGCTAAAATTCTTTCAGTTTTTCGTTTTTTTTTACATATTATAACAGTACATATATCTATATGAACGTATGTATTTGTGTGTATATATATATATATATATATATATATATATATATATATATATATATACACAGTATATATATATATATATATATATATATATATATATATATATATATATATATACACACACAGTGGAACCTCGGTTTGCGAGCATAATTCATTCCGGAAATGTGCTCGCAGTCCAAAGCACTCGTATATCAAAGTGAATTTCCTCATAAGAAAGAATGGAAACTCAGATGATTTGTTCCACAACCCAAAACTATTCATATAAAAATGATTCTTACAAAATATTCAGTCATTAACTGAAACAGAAACAGCTGTGTAGGAGGCTTAAAACTGGGTGAGGAACAGTCAAACTCTGCTACCTAGGTGAGGTTGTGGAAGACAGTTTCTTGTCATGGCAAGATTGAGCACAGCAACAAGACACAAGGTAGTTATACTGCATCAGCAAGGTCTCTCCCAGACAAAGATTTCAAAGCAGACTGGGGTTTCAAGATGTACTGTTCAAGCTCTTTTGAAGAAGCACAAATAAACGGGCAACGTTGAGGATCGTAGACGCAGTGGTCGGTCAAGGAAAGTTAGTGCAGCAGATGAAAGAAACATCAAGCTTATTACCCTTCGAAATCAGAAGATGTCCAGCAGTGCCATCAGCTCAGAACTGGCAGAAACCAGTGGGACTCAGGTACACCCATCTACTGTCCGGAGAAGTCTGGCCAGAAGTAGTGTTCATGGAAGAGTTGCATCCAAAAAGCCATACCTCCGATGTGGAAACAAGGCCAAGCGACTCAAGTATGCACGAAAACATAGGAACAGAAAAATGGCAGCAGGTGCTCTGGACTGATGAGTCAAAATTTGTTCGTCGAAGGGCTGGAGAGCGGTACAATAATGAGTGTCTGCAGGCAACAGTGAAGCATGGTGGAGGTTCCTTGAATGTTTGGGGCTGCATTTCTGCAAATGGAGTTGGAGATTTGGTCAGGATTAATGGTGTTCTCAATGCTGAGAAATACAGGCAGATACTTATCCATCATGCAATACCATCAGGGAGACGTATGATTGGCCCCAAATTTATTCTGCAGCAGGACAACGACCCCAAACATACAGCCAAAGTCATTAAGAACTATCTTCGGCGTAAAGAAGAACAAGAAGTCCTGGAAGTGATGGTATGGCCCCCACAGAGCCCTGATCTCAACATCATCGAGTGTGTCTGGGATTACATGAAGAGACAGAAGGATGTGAGGAAGCCTACATCCACAGAAGATCTGTGGTTAGTTCTCCAAGATGTTTGGAACAACCTACCAGCCGAGTTCCTTCAAAAACTGTGTGCAAGTGTAACTAGAAGAATTGATGCTGTTTTGAAGGCAAAGGGTGGTCACACCAAATATTGATTTTGATTTATATTTCTCTTTTGTTCATTCACTGCATTTTGTTGATTGATGAAAATAAATGATAAACACTTCCATTTTTGAAACCATTCTTTGTTTACAGCATTTTTTCACACCTGCCAAAAACTTTTGCACAGTACTATAGGTATTACAGTAATATAGCTTTCAGCGCTTTCAAAAATAATTGTATCTAGACACGCCTGGCCTCTGGTGGGTACTTTTCTATTTAAATTGACAGTTTTGAGCCACCTGTTGTAAATCCTCTTCTGTATTCTCACCTTGAAACATTCTTCCATCCTGTCAAACATTTTACTCTATCATTAAAATGACGTATTTTTCATAAAAGCATCTGAATCATAAAGATGTAAGTCATCATCTCTGCTATAGTTTTGGAGACTGTGACACATTCCAAGTGCAAAGTTTGTTCTACTCTGAATATAACACATTAACCCCCTCTGTATTTCACTGGCTGGCTGATTAGCGTCATTTAGCTTTTTGCTTTCTTTTTCAGCATAGTTCTGATTCTTCTCTTTTTCACTAGTTGTTTCTTCCCAGTCAACATCAAATCCATGTTTGTTCTATTTATTTGTTCTTTCTGTTTTTGGCTTCATTTCTTTGGCACCTTTGATTCCATCTCCTGTTTCTGTTCACAAGAAAAGCTTTGACGTGGTAAAATTATTTTTACTTAAAAGCTTTTTTTGTGTGATTTGTGTAAGCACAGCATCATGCACTATTTTTTCAGTTTTTTAAAATTTAATATTCATGTATTTCTGACAGAATTTGCATTTTTTACCATATAACAAGAGACACATGGTTTGTGGTATTTTTATCAGTAGTTTTAACCGTTAAATGAAAATAGTCTTATAGAGCCCACAAACAAACTAATGAAAGGTCAAGTGGTGTTTAGAAGTGCTGGACACTGAGGCATTTTTTTCTTTTATTTTGCATGTTGTTATACTATAATGTAGTATTGTGCAATGTTACTAATTGCACTTAAAATTACTTTCATTAACATTTGTTGCAGTCATGTTATTTTCTGTTATTATTTTTATTTATAATATAGGCTAAAACTGCACACTTTTATGAGCCAGTTCTAAAAAAAATATGTTGATTTAGTTACTCAAAGTGATTGTATTGACTCTATTTACTGTGTTCTTCTACAGGCAACCTTAATATCTACTATCAAAGCTGTAACAACTGATGCTTTTTCAGCTAATGATAATTTTATGTTCATCATTTCTGCACACTCAATATAGACAGTTAAATGATTATGAACTATTCTAGACAGATACTCTAGTTTTCCTCCTACTATTAGAAGATGTGTGGGTTAGATTGATTAATTATTTTATGTTGCTCTTGCTGTGTCTGTGTGTGTGTGTGTGTGTGTGTGTGTGTGTGTGTGTGCTCCCGCCCGCATGTCCTTTTAATATTCTGTTGTCCCAGGGTTGGTTCTGGTCTTGTAAATTTGTGACTCTTGAGATTAGAGTCAGTGAGTTTAGTCAGGGTCAGAAAGATAAAATCTCATGTCTTTTTTATTTTTCTTTACCTCACAAACATTACTTTTTAAATGGATTTAATTGTATTTTATGGGAAGTCTTCAGAGATTGCTAATAAAATTAAAACATACAAATTTTGGCATTTTGCTACATTGCATAGTTTTAAGTTTTCATCCTTGCATTTTTTCACATTTTGTTTTGCAACATTGAATCACAGTGGGTTTAATTAAACGTTTTTGACCCTAATCATCAGAAGAAGACTCTTAAGTGACAATGTGAAAACAAATCTCTACAAATTAATCAAAATTTATTACACTGATAATGATTGATTGCATAAGTAATTATCTCTTTCAAGGCAGTCTTTTTCAGATGCGCCTTTGGCAGCCATGACAGCCTTAAGTCTGTGTGTGCTGGTCTCCATCAGCTTTGGGCATCTGGTCACTGCAGTTTTTCCCCATCCTTCTTTCCAAAAAGTTTTCAAAGTTCTGTCAGGTTGCATGGGGATCATGAGTGAAAAGCCTTTTCAAGTCCAGTGGACTCCAATTTGGCCACCCTTAGAATATTAATATGTATAGTTTTTAAGCCATTTTTGTGTAGCTTTGGGGTTGTTGTCTTGCTGTAAAATGTCTTCTCCAAAGTTTCCATTTTCTTGCAGCCTACAGCAGAATTTTCCCTGCATTTTGTTGCATTCATTTTTTCCTTGCCCTTCACAAGTTTTCCAGGGCCTGCTGCAGAGAAGCATTCTTATAGCATGATGCTGACACCACAATGCTTGACAGTTAACGAAAAAGAAACAAGGAGTCTGAATCTTCAAGAGTAATTCAAATAAAATGAATTCAAAAGAAGTTATTTAACAGCAAAAACAGATCACTAATTAAGAAAAGGGTTAGAATAAAAACCTGTAGCCACTGCGGCCCTCCAGGACTGGAGTTGGGCACCCCTGGCTTACATCTTACTCTCACTGTTGGGTGTTGGGTGAGAAATAGAAACTGCTAGTGGAGAAGAGCTGATAATAAAATAAAACATTTTTTATTTGCTCCTTGTTTGGAGTTAAAAATGCAGACATTATCCAAATTAATGTAATATGCAAACTTTGCAAGCAGCACATTGCTGCAAAGGATGAAAACACAAGCAGCGTTTTTGCACACCAAGTCTAGCCATGCTAGTGAATACAACGAGTGTCTGAAAAAAATGAAACTAACTTTAGGTCAATCTACAATTATCAAGTCATTTGCCAGCAGATACCCGTATGATTTTAATGATGAAATTACAAATGCTGCAGAAGAGCACTTTCAAAGAACATGTTTCACATTTATATAACCCAT